>NC_140769.1:54498015-54710573 GCF_044657685.1 Stegodyphus dumicola | reverse complement strand
TTATGCAGTGTCTTGTGTTTAATTACATCCAGAAATCATTAGTATGTCATGATTTTGTTATGTATTAATTATTTATTAATTTCAAGCTTTAAGTTGTTTGCTTACTTATTTCTGTTTGATCAGTAATTGAAGTTATTTTTTGCTTTAGTTGTTTAAAGTTAGTTGTAAGTTTTAAGCTGTAAACTTCTGGTAAACTTTAATTTAAGTTGGAAGCTTTAAAAGTTTTCTTAAAGTGAAGTTGTTTAATTTTAATTTGAGTTTAGAGACTTGAAATGTGTTAATTTTTTTTTTTTTTTTTTTTTTTGAGTTTGGTTAACGTCTACCCTCTTTCTGCTAAAGTCTTTTGAATCAATAATTTCTGGTTGTAAGGTGTTGAAGAAATATAATTTTTAAGGTTTTAATCAGCTTTTGTGTTTGCTGAATTGGATTGATTGTTAAAGAGACTTTAATTTCAAGTATTGAGTATTATCTCAATTTAAAAATAGAAATTCTGAATTTAACTAATGGAAATTTATATGCTTTTGTACAGAAAATTTGTGCCTTTCTGGTGGAATTATAGGTTTTTGCTTAGCTTAATTGCTTGAGAAGTTATTTGTAATTAAATATATATTTTTAGCAGAAATGGCACATTTTCTGACTTCAAAATGTTCACTTAGAAGTGCAGTTTTTAAGCTTCCAAAGCTGGGTTTTGACAGGTGATGAATGTTTACTCTCACCCATTTCCAGAGGGGTGAATCTTCCCGTGAAAAGGGTTATTTGGTTTGGCATGTTTTTTAGCGAGAAAATTTAAGAGGTTGAATTTTTCTTTAAAAAAATTTAGAAATTTTTTATATGCTTTTGTTCTTGGCGTGGTTGCAGATTTTTCTCATCTCTTTTGGGAAGTTTTGGGAATGTGGAAGTTTTCTGATTTAAAAACTCTTGCGCACCCGTTAGATGGAGATTGGACACACAAAAATTTCTGGGCCAGCGGAGTGTAGAAGGCGAAAAAGAAAAGCTCCAGCGAAATTACTTTCACCAGTTCCGACATAATTAAACTCCAGCTTTTGGGGAGTTCTTTATCGAAGGAGATTATTTCAACCTCTTCAGATTGCCAGTGCCTATTGTGTCGAATCATCTGTCACCTATAGAAAACTCTGTGCACGAAGTCCAATGAAGTTCGCTGACGTGTCACTCCAGTGGAGTAGGCCTAATGCAGATGGAAGGAGTCAAAAATTTATGATGTTTCCCTCCAGTGCAATGGTCCGTGCTACAGATTGCTGGCTTAGATGGTCTACTTGGTCTGCGAGATGACCGCTGTTGAATGCAGCTGATCTGAGCATCTTGTTTCGCAAAAGACCGTACCAGAAGATGTTTACAGAGCAGGAGGTAACATTACTTAAATTTTCCTTTAGAGATGGGGACATTTGCAACCAGTGCCGAACCCTATTTCTCGTTCAACTACCAATAATTTTAGTCATTTACTGAGTAGAAATATTAAGTGTTTGTATCATGAACAGATTATTATTGTTAATTTAAAAATTAATTTGATTTGTAACTTCTAGTACTCTGGAGAATATCCTTTTCTGATTGCAATGAATTCTATATTAAATAAATCTAGCTTACCTATTATTTTGGTGTGTTAATTGTTAATACTTTCCACATACACTTTCTTAACCAGGGTTGTAGCATATTTAGATTACACAATGCAAATGGTTTAACTTTTTTTAGGTCATTTTGATTTTGTTTTTGGTATTTTTCTTAAGGTAATTAAAAGGCAGGTTGTTCACCACTTTCAGTTGATTTATTTTATTTAAGAGAAAATTATACACCACAACACTTTCCTTCATCTAGTGCTTTATTTGCAGAAATGTAAACATTCCTGACATAATAACCTTTAAATATTTTATGATTCCTTGATGGTTGGATTAAGGAAGTAGTGTTCGGTGGAAGGAATAAAACTTTTACATTTGGATGCAATGTTGTAAAGTCTTCAGTACTATATCCTTGAGCATTATCGAGAATTAGGAGAAATTTAAAGCTCGGATTTTGCTATTTTAAGTAATGCTTGACTTTAATCAATGAATTTTTCAAACTAGTCATGAAAGAGGACTATCACAATGTGGCCAACTTTCTGCAGCATACTGCATGTAATTCAGGTTCTAACTCTGGGCAATTAAGACAATGGAGACAATTAAGGTAGTGTGTATAAATAAAATCATGTTTGGCAAGGCTTTACTGTATTTTGTTGATGAAAATTTTTCATTTTGTAAGGTTATAAAGGGGAATTTTTTTTTTTCCTGCCAGCTTTTTTTTTAGGTTATGCATTCAGTATACATACTGTTTGAGTTTGAAACCACTGCCCTTTTTATTAAAAGATAATCTATAAAAAGAAAACTTTCTTTTAATAAAGAAGCGTTAGTATTATGTAAATAAATTACAAAAATAATTTTGAAGTAAGTGTTATTTTTGCATTTGAGGATACATATATGTCTCATAAATTTTATATTTTAGTATGTACCTGCAGAATTATTGCCAATTTATAGGGATGACTTCATACCTATATCTGATTTAATTACACCGAACCAGTTTGAGGCAAAGTAAGTCCAACTTTATTTAATTTTTTTTAATGTAAAAAAGATTACTAAATATTGAGATATGAAATTTTTTGTTATTGCTTTAACTCTGATGGTCATCAACGAGCTCAGCTCATATTCCAGTTACACATCACAGTGTGCACAAACGAGCACAACTCACATAAATTTATGACTGATAGATGTTGCATGTATTTGGGAAGAAACAATTATTTAACCTTGCAGCTGCTGAAAGATTATTATAATTATTATTATTATTTGAATTAAATTGCTTTTTTTTTTCATTCAAAAAAACAGGTATTTTATTTTTTTATCATATTTTATTGTAGGAAATGTTATGCAGTGTAAATATAAAATGTTTTCATTGCATAACAAATATACTGTTTTGTATTATAATTCAATTCAGAACAGTATATTTGCTGTAAACTAAGGTTGTAAATTGAAATTATACCTTTATATTTCCATATAAGATGTGTGTTTCTGTTTTCATTCAAATAAGGCAATAAAATTAGTTTTTTATACTTAAAGCTAAATCTGTTGTGCTGTCTAGTTTTTTAGGAAAGTAAAATTAAACCATGAAGTAGCATTTCTTTAAATTCGCATTAAAAACGCACAATTTATTTCTATTCAGCTAGAATTAAATGAAAACTAAAACATTACTTTTTAATTTCAATAAAGTAGTAGTAGTATAAAATTAACAGTAATACACATTAAATTTTTTTTTTATGTATAATAAATTTAATTTTGAAAAAGTGAAATTTATTGAGAAGAAGGTATGGTTTGTTGCAAAAGGGAAATTTTTCTTTAATAAAATGTTTCTTAACTGTATTATATTCTTATACAAGTTTGTGAGAAAATAATAATATACTGGCCTAAAATTAACAGTGTAAGTTAGTTACTAAGAAGCATAATTTTACATAGCCTTGAAAGAAAACTTAGAGATATATGTATATATTTTTTTCCCTTCCTGTAAAATGGGTAAAATTTATATAGAAGAAAGAAATTTCTTTTTAAAACATTATTGCTGGATGACTGAAAAAAGCCTTAGATACACTTTTTGCAAATGCCATATGTGCATCAGGTGTTCTACATTTCTGGTTTTGAGAATAAATGAATTTGTCTTAAGCATAATAATTATTTTGGTAATCAATGATTATGCAGTATGTGTATTTAAACTTTTAAAAGTTTAGATGCTGTGAATTTTTACAGTTACCATAGTAGTGAAAAAAATAATCACAGATCATTTATGACTTAATTAAAATAAACCCTTGTCAAATTACATCATTAATAAATTGCATGCATGGCAAAATCATGTTCCACAAAATTAACCCTTTCTATGGAAAAAAGTGTAAATTCAGATTAAGCAAGAAGTATGTATAATTAAGACAAATCTAAATATTGTTGTAATTTAAAGGCAACAAAATGAAGCAAATGGAAGTTGAAAAGATTTTTATAAACACTTAAATAAGTGTGTGATGCAATTATTTTCTTTAGTGATTTTTGCTTGGAACAATGACTGACACCACTTTTAAAAGCTATGTGGTAAGGAGTACAGAGTTTTGTTTGTTGTTTATTTCTTGTTTCTTCATTTGGATCAATCTGCATTGCAAAATCAGACAATTCCTGTGCCTTTTTTAATAATTCATTTAAATTCTAGTCAGTTAAAGGCATTTTATCTCATTCTCACTGCTTTCACTTTCAGCTGGTGTTACAAGATCATTCAATTCTTTATTCATCATTTCTTAATCAAGTCCTTGAGTTCTCCTCCTTCTGCATCTGAAAATCCTTCATCAGCAATCGCTTTTGCAATTTTGACAATTTCTTTGGTGTAATTTCAGTTGATGGAAATTCTTTAAATTGTTGAAAACTTCTAGCTAGAGCTGATACCAGCAAGCATTTAATGTTGACAAATGAATGTTGAACTGCCTATGAATGAAATTCTAGCATTGGACAAATTAAATAGATGTGTTTAAAGTAACATGTATATGTGACTGCATTTTGCAAATTCACACTCAGGAAGGATTTACTGTATGTAATTAACAAGTAATTGCTACAGTATGTAAAAAAATAAACTTGAGTTCAGGCTTTGAGATTATTTGACAATTAAAATCATTAAAATTTAACACTATTCATTCTAGTTGGAAAAATCCCTAATGGCATTTAAAATAATGAAGAAATATCCATCTCCTATGTGCAGTATGAATTCACTTAAATACCAATTTAAGTTCTGTTGCACAGCTATGCTGTGTTTTCTATTAGGCCATTTTGTGCAGTTTCAGAGATCTTTATTGTTTTAAGCATGATGGCAGGATTCTGTAACTTTGAAAATATTCCATTGTGTGATGTTCTCTTTAACAGCAAGCACCTAATTTTTATCATTTCTTCAAAATGCAAGAGGAAAAAATAGAAAGTTTTTTTTTTTAATTCTTCCAAAAAAATTAAACTGGCCTATGTAGAATTAATCAGGGTTACATAAAAACAAAGTATAGATCTTCTGTGTGTGCTGTTTTACACGTAACCGTTATTGGGGCTAAATCGGACTGTTAGATGACATTTCTTGTTTATAAAAACGTTCATTGGAAATATACATAGGTACCAAATTTTTTATAAATAATACTAGGTACAAAAGTATCTTGCAGGTACTCTACACTTGAAATTTCTTAGTATAGTTTGCGATTGAGCTGTCACAAACTCGTAAAACTGAATAGTGACTATGTTGTGAGTTATAGGTGTGATTACTCATACATCTCTAATATCTTATTTGATAGTATTTTATATAATATTTCTAGAATTAAAAGGTTAAATTTTATCTCTTAAAGGCAGTAAATCATTTTAGACTCCTAACTGGCATTGATATCAAGTCTCAAGAAGATGCTATAGAAGCTATGAATGTATTCCACAGCAAAAATGTTAAAACTGTTGTTTTATCTAGTGTTCAGCTGGATGTCTCTGAACACCTCCTTTTATTTGGAAGTTCAATAATAAGTGAGTTTTTGTGATGTTTTCAAATGTTGTATTTTTAATGCTAGAATTATGTTCTCAACAGGGCTTAATTTCTAAAATCAGAAGTGCCGGAGCCCTATGAAAGGCAGTCAGGAAGAAGGGGAAAAATAAATAAATAAAATAACTGATAAAATAATAAAATTGACTAATAATTAAATTTCAATAAAATATAAACATATAAATACAAATTGAATAAATTATTAAATTATTTAAATTATGATAAATAGTTAAATAAAAGAAATAAAATGCCTGGACTCATCATATTTGGAGCTCTGGTTGGACTTCGTTCAGGAAACTAAGCAATATCTTAGCATCCAGCTGAATTCAAGTCGTAAATATACACTATAATATACTACTTCAAGAGATGAATGAAACAAAAACCATTCTTTTTGTCAGCGCACGAATGAAAAAAAGTAAATCTATTAAAGTGTCACTACTGAGAAGAGAATGATTACTAGAAACAATATGAGCATATGGAAATAATTTTATGGAGAAGTGTAGCTTCCAAAACAAACAGAGAGGAGTCTTACGCTTTCTTGACAGCTAGAATTATATCGCCGCGGTGCAGGGCCAATATAATTCTAGCTGTCAAGTAGAATGCAAGTGGGCAAAAAAAATTTCCCCATAACCGATCCGATAATAATATGAGAACAAACGTAAGGTCTGCACAATTGAAAATTTTGTCCGAGCTTACATTGCACCGTGCTCAAGCGCAGTTTAAGCTCTCACAAGAAGGCTGTAAAGACAAAGAAGAGATACCCAGCAGGAAGTTAAAATTTTTGTCCCCCTTATTTGGTTACACAGTTAAAGTCTGCAAGAGCTTTGGAATGATGGGTCACTAGTGCTGGAAGTGCACGACCAAGGTAACCACTTTTAGTACTTTCAGGAATAAAACCTTTTTTCTGCTGTCATAAATTTATTGGAGAATAAGCCTTTGACATGTGGATGGGGGATTTTCTTTCCTTAAAAGTCTGAACACTTCCATCAAAGTGTTTATATCCAAGAGGAAGATAGGCATGCATTCGGAAGTTATAATCGCATATTTATTTTTAAGATAAATTTGTTTGCTGAAATTGTGTTTCATTTACACAAAAGAAGTGCAGGAGGCCTTTTATGTAGGGCTCCGGTGCGCTCCGGCTAGAATCACGAGTTACTTCAGAAATTGAGAAGTGCCGGAGCTGGGCTCCAGTGCAATTTAAGCTCTGGTTCTCAAAGTAATAAATCCAGCTTGCAAAATTTTGCACAGCTGCGGAAAGCCATGTATATGGGTATTAAGAATGAAAAATAATGTGGTTGTGAGGATTGTAAAATTGACTTTGTAATCAATATCTGTTGTCATGTATTTTAAAGCATACTCACATAATGAGAAGTAAATATAAGTATTAGAATAATAATGCAATTTAAACAAAAAGGTAAAAAGTAAAAATCTGGTTTTAATTTTATATTCGTGTTTAAGTGAAGTATTTAATATTTTTCAAAATCTAAATTGGGAGTTTTATTAAAAAAATAAAAAACATTAAATCTGAGAGGAATACTATATGTTTAGTAAATGAAGTATTGTGTTATTAATAAAATGTAATCAAAAAGTTTGGTAAATGATCACTAAAATCTCTGTAAAATACTTCAGCAAATATTCTGATTGGCTTTCAAGCATAATCTGTCTTTGATACAGTGCAACTCTGACACTTTTTGTATAACTATTAGAAATGAATAGCTCTCTACCAGCAGTGCTTTTGGTTCACAGCCTTTTGGATGTATGAAATGTCAAAAATTTTGTCCCTTTTCAGTGCAGATTTTAGTTCTTAAGTCTGATGGGATAAGCTCAGGAGAATGTAATGGATGGTGTATAGCATAGTAATTTGGCAGATTTGCAACTATCTGCTTCACATTTACAGCAGTCTGAGGTTGTAGGTTGTGTAAAAAAAAAAAAAAAAAGATCCATGTTCAGTGAACTGAATGTGGCACAAGAGCCTCACAGTAAAAATCTTCATCCATTTAAGGCCTTCAGATATGAGTTTATTATGGATTAGGCCATGTGTCTCGAAAAGATAATTGACATTGTCTTTACCTTTGGCTTTTGGAAGTTAACCTTTTTCATATTTAGTTGTGAGGGATTATGCCAAGTTTATGGATTGTGCTGGAAGCATCATGTTTTGCCTCCTGTTGCAGTGAATTGTAAGCACAATTATCTAACAAGTTCTTAAAATTGCTATAGACTGCTTTTCTATGTTGTTTTTGTTTAGTAACGTAGTGAGAGTGAAAATCCTCACTGACAGTGGTTTTTATGATTTCATAAGAACATCTAATTCTTCTGTCATTTAGATGTATGAATAATAATGCAATAATAATTAATGAACTCTCAGCATGTGGTGATATTTTGCCTGTCATCGGTCTCCCACATCTATGCTCATCTTCAGCAGCTTCTCACCCTTTGTGGAAATGTTTAAATCACTCACATACTGTTTTTCAAATCACAGCTGCATCTTTGTACAAAACTTTATGCATTTTTGGGGGATTTTACCCATTTTGAAACTGAATTTCATATTGACTCTCTGCTCCATTATGCACTGCATTAAAAATATATGCAGTCAAAAGTCGTTAATTCGGACACCCATAATCCGGACCTCAAAGGTATAAACTTTCTGCGCATGCGTCGCATTTATGCATGCGCGCAAGACCTTTACGGCTGCACATATGCGTGTGCGCAAGCGCGTAATATGTTTACGCATGCGCGTTTAATGTATAACGGATGGTATAAGTTAAAATTATCTAATTATCTATTTCAGTTAATGTTGCAGATTGTGTTGTTCCTTAATCTTTGAATTGGATCCGGCTTATTATTTTTTGCAGACTGTTAGAGCAATTTTATAAAAGTAAGCTTGAACTTTCGATTATATCAAATAGAATTCCAATGCTGGAGCTTCCAAAGGATCTACAAAGCGAAAGTATGTTTCGATGTCCATCAAACAAAAAGTGATTGCTGCAAAAAGTGGATAAAGGCATGAAGAAAGTAACAGAGAGGTTGGTGAAAACGAAAAAATTTTGATTGACAAGTTAGTCGGTATTCTTGACACAGCAATTACGTGACTTTATTACTGAACAAAAAACTATGTCTGTTTATAGAATTAAAGAGAAAGTATTATCACATAAAACGAAGCAACTTAAACAACTGACATTGAAAGAAATGTTTAATAAAGTAAACAAATAAAATGTTGCCACTTTATATTCTAGTATCTTACAGTATTGCTTCAAATTGTATCATTTTTAAAAATCTTTATGCATTCGTTGTATTGCGTTATTGTTTGTTATAATTATAGAAAATATATTATCTTTGTCATAAGTATTGAAATTTCTTGCAGTGAAAGGGACTGAAAATATATAGTTGAAACGATCAGTTTTAGTATATTTTGTTCAAATTGGTTTATCATTGGCATCATTGAACATTACTGAACATTGATGTATCATTGAAAAAAGCATAAACATTTCTTGGTACTATTTGATTTCCATTGCCCCAGCAATAAGCCAATATACCATTTTCTACAGTATACCATTTTGTACTATACCCTAGCAATATACCATTTTGTGTGAAAAATGGTACTTTAATGAATTTGTCGAAGTCCATGGTATCGTAATAGTCTTTTCTCAATTTAAACATTGTAAAGAAGGTGTTGCGAAATTATATTTAAAAAATAGTATTTTGACTTTCAACTTCTTTCTGTTTGCTGAAACTGACAAACTGCATGTTATCATAATAGTCTTTTTTCAGTTTAAACATTTTAAAAAATTTTAATTTACCAAGGAGTAAGGAAGATGCCATATCATTTTTCCAGAAAAAGGATATATTACCGTAAAAGTAATTTTATTTCTGTTTTCAGTATATGTTAAAACTAATTATCATGATAAACCATTAAAATGAACAATGCGGTACATGTTATTAAGTGTAAACTTAATTAAAAATTTAATTAATTAATTTTACATGGTCAAGGAAAGAGAATATGCAATCTAAATAATTTGAGTTCCAGTTATCTGTATGCTAACGTTTTGGGTTTTACTGTATATTGTTTTTCTGCTAAGTATTTAATTTCAGGTAAATTGTAGCCATATTTAAGTTTTGATTGAAAGAATTTTTTTTAACCATCTTTGTTTTTAAATAAATTTGAGATATTTTTTCAATTTTTGATTACCTACGTTTTGGTACTTTGGAAAGGCAAATTTTGTGTTTATTAATGTGTATTGTGATAATGTGACAGTTTATATTTCAGTGTTTTTCTTTTTATTATTATTGTTAATTGTAGATGGCCGAACTATTGTTTCAATGGAAATTCCAAAGTTAGATGCAATATTTACTGGCACTGGAGACTTGTTTTCAGCCTTGCTTTTAGCTTGGATGGCAAGGACTAATGGAGATTTAGTTGTAAGTATTAACTTATGTTCTTACTATATCATAAATAATAATATTTTTTTTTAATTTTAATTTTTACTTAGCCATGCATAGTGAATTTTAAAGGAGCATATAAATCATGAAAAAAATCACTTGCGATAAAAATTGATATCAATTTTCTTTAAATCAGAATCTGATTAAATCAAGAATTATGTTTGTATTGACTAAAATACTGTAGATTTTGCTTTTTTTATGAATTTAATTATACGAATGTCTAGATTTGAAAATTATAGTCAGTGTCAAAAAGTAATGTTGAACATAATCAATAGATGTAGAAAAACATTGACGTTATACATAGACATAGAAAAAATATATGTTAATGAAGAGTGTTTCTTTTCTCTCTTTTTTTTTAGTTTGAATGCTATTTGTCTAACTTTCTGAATTGCATTATCTTTTATGAAATAGGATTTTAATCTTACATCTAATAATATTTCAAAGAAAATTTATAGTATATTTAATTAAAAAACAGTTTTATTCTATTTTGTTTAAGATTTCCTGTGAAAGAACTATCAATTCATTGAAACGTGTTTTAGAAAGAACATTAGATTATGCATCAGGTATGTTTTTATGTATTAACAGAAGTGAAAGAATGTGTATTGAGATTTTTTTTTTTTTTAAATATTTTTCACGATTAATTTGTATTTTATTGCAGCTTTGAAAGACCCATCTTGTTCTGCTTCAATGGAATTAAAATTAATACAGAGTAAGAATGACATTGAAAACCCACCAACAATTTTAAAATGTCGAAAACTGTGATGATTTTCGTTATATATGGGATGAGAATTTTCTCCATCCTTCTAGATAGATACTGTTGTCCACCAATGCTTAAATGTGTGTGTATATTTACTCAGAATTATAAAATTAATTATGTTCTTGTTTAGGAAGAGGAAGCACTGTAGATCATTTCTTTTATTATTTTTAGATTTAATTAATTTTAATAGAGAGAATAAAACTTAAAAATAAATTCCTGAAAAATTATATGAGGAGTATTCTTATACTTTAAAACTGAGATTTGTTAGACTAATCATAATTTTATACCATTTGATATTTCTGAAAATGTTCTTACATATCTGCTTAAGTTATAATGACTTAAAAAAGAGACAGCGTAATTTAAAATAAGAGGGAAAATGCATCAGGGGCTAACAAATGGTATTTTCAGGAACTTTAGACATATTTAAAAATGTTATTTCGAAACATTTTTGACCAGTAATGGTTCTAGAGATATTTAATACCTTTTTGTTATATAAGAAGAAGAGAAAATCACATATTTTAAAATAACTTCATATTTTTTTATAAAAATTTGTGTTGTCAGTTTTATTTATATCAGATCTATAGTTTCTTTGTCATTACTAAAATTATATGATCATATTCAAGAAAATCTTAGTATATTTTAAGTGTGAAAAGTTTTTAAAGGTTTGTGCTAAACCTATTCGTTACTCATGCTAATAGGCTTTTCTTTATCTGTAGTAAGTTTTTGTTTAATAATATTTCATGTATATATTAAAAAATTGCATCTGATGTTTATCATTAAAGTAGTACGTTAATCACTTCTAAATGAGATGAGATTTTACTAGGTAGTTGTAGAGTAAATTGTAGGAGTTCATAAAAATTTCAGGAATTACAAAGATTACAGTAATAAATGCGATTTTTTTTTTTTTTTTTTTTTTTTTAACTTCTAAAGAATCATGCTAACATTTTTAAAAGGTATAGTTTATACAAAGTAGAAATTTAAGTAACTACCAAATAAAAATATTACATTATTCATTTTTAAAATTGATACTGTTTAAGCTTGTAAATTCCTTTCATCACACATATCATGCTGTACATATGTTAGTACGTAACAATATGTTACCTAATAAGCATTTATGGAACCTTCACTCTCCTAAGTGATGCATTAGAGTATCTTTGCAAATTGAGATCTCTGCCACTTTCGGAAAACCTACCCCTAAAATTACGGCGGCTTGAACATTTCTTACAACAGAGAAAATAACTTCTTCTGTCTCATCCTACACATATACATGTAATAACATCTTACCAATGCATGTATACTGCTTGCCTTGTGTGGCACTAACATTTGTCCCTCGCAAGTTAAAAACATTTTTGAAATAAAACTACATTGAGTTTGTGTATCGATCATTGCTTCTGCAGGGATATTGTTCAGTAACACCTGCACAATTGGCAGCTCCAAATTTTTCATCATTATGATATTTATTTGAACTTCTGAAGGATTTTTTTTATTCCAGAGAGAGATTGTGTCCTCTTGTGCCATTCCTAGTTTAACTTGTCCTCTTGATTTTTCTTTTGCCTGTAAGTTTAGTGACCTTCACTCGTGGTTAAATTCTTCCTTGTACTCTCAGATTATTTTTTTGACACAAACTGCAGTTTTTCACTGAGGTGTTGCTCTAAAACTTTGCTCATTTGGCCTCTCATCATAACCCGCTATTTTTTTTTTTTTTTCTGCCATTTGTCTCTTTGGGAACTTGCTGCTTAATTAGAATAGACTTTCCTATGTTGTTGGATTTGGGAGCTCAAAATAATCTTTGATTGGGGGTTGTAACCTTAGCCAAATAACTTGAATAATATTTTCATCTGGCCTGTTGCTGTACAACAAATTAAAAATTTGTACTTTGCATAAGAGAAAATCTGTCAAGCCCTCGACTATAATCTAGATATAGCTCTGATTCTAATATAGCTCTGATTCGAACCTGGCCTTGTCTTTTACAATGGGGAATGCTTTAATAAGAGCATTTTTTAAATTCTCAGATGTGTAGATATTGCTTCCTAGCTCACTTAACTCAAATTTCCCAATGCATGTATACCATGTGGTGGTCTGGACTTGAAGTGCAGCAGTATAGTGACTTTTTGTGCCACTGGCGCTGGATGTAGTAGGAAATGGGAATTTAATTGTTCGAGAAAATTTGTCACATAGTTTTTCCCATCAAAAATGACTGCTGGTTTCATATTAGCCTTTATTTTATCAATAATAAATCCAAATCCCTTCATGGGATTAACTGCAGTCAGCAGAACTTGCAGCATTGAGAGGGCAAAAGTAAATTTTGCTGTTTCCTGAGATGATTTGTTTCAAATCATCAGGTGCCACTAGGGAGTTTTGTGAAACTTTGGTAACATAAACTAGATCCAAAAACTCTAAAAGATGACATGCGAATTATCTCTATCTCTTGTAAGTATCACAGAGACAAGGAAAGGGTGCAAAGGACCCATTTATTAATCCAAATGAAGTTTAGGAACTAACCAACCAAAGGCACTAATTCATGCTTACAGAAGTCAACACTTTTGGCTTAACTCAAAGATAATGGTAACAGCTTCACAGTTAACTAGCATGCAAGCTGGCTCTGACCAAATTGGGCATAAACAAGCCTAATGGCAAGAATTACTCAACACCACATAATTTTAACTGCTAGAGAATCAAAGTTAGCAACATGGCCTTGAAGCAGGCCATATGCACTCTGAACACATAAGACCATTCAAGTGCATATGGCCTTGAAGCAGGCACTCTGATATTCATCATCCAAAACTTAAATCTTTCCTCCTAATTTAAATGTATGCAGGGTTGCCACGCTACCTGGAAAACCGGAAAAAGTCAGGAAATTCGGAAATTGACCAAAAAATTCAGGGAAATGTCAGGGAATTTAAGTGTTTTAGTCAAAATCTGGAAAAGTCAGGGAATTTCATACAATGATCCCGCCAAAAAAGGCGAGTTTTGCGCCGACGTCAGAAGAGATCACTTTTTTGGCGAATTGTGTATCATGTGAGTGTCATTCGGGCAGCTGGCATAGAGCCAATTTTCGCAGCTTCAATTTGATTGTCTTTTTAGAAAGGCAAGCAAGTTTCCCGCAACTTTTGGTTTCCAGTAACCTCGAGAATCGCATGTGCAGTGAATGAACCAAAGAAAGTACCTGTTCTCGTATGAAACAAAATGGGTTTAATCCTAGTATACGGTACCATGAAGGTTAGAATTAAAAAAGTATGTATTGTAAAGAAGGAAAACTTCTCTGCAACAGACGTGGCTCGGTTCCATCATAGCGGGAAACAGCTGTGCATGCGCGATATATATGTCGCCAAAGCTCGAAACCGGTGTCGAAGTTCGAAGGTCACGTTATTAAGAGTTCATAAAATGAATATCGTTTAAAATGTCTTTAAACTCTAAAGGAAAAGAAAATATTTTTTGGCGCAAGTAAATTAATTCATGGATTAGTTATTTTGACGGGGGAAAAATAAATCTACGAAAATCCGTTTTTAAAATTATTGTGAAAAATCCAAGAAGAAACGTTTTATCAAAGAACGTTTTTTCTTGGATTTTCGCAATAATTTTAAAACGGATTTTCGTAGTTTTCTTTTTTGTGAAAGAACGTTTCTTCTTAACACGTGTTTCTCAATTTCCTGTACACATCGCGGAGAGGGAAATTCTGGCCGTTCTGTCGTGAAATCCCTTGGCAAATTTTCCCTTCGCTTTTTACATAGACGTTCTTAATTTTCAAAATCATGCGAAGGTCGTATCGTATACTAGGATTTTACCACAAAATCTTTTTTTTCTTTTCCTTTCTTTTTAATAAATACCTTGTCATTTTGCAGTAAAATAAAAAAATAGTAATCAATCATCTAGGATAACCATATATAACTATATTCGCTAAAATATCGTTGATTATTCTAATTAAATTTTTAAGTAATTATCTTTATTTTTATGTTATTCATATCATTAAATGTTGCTTCTTCCCTCTAAATTTATTTATCATTAGTAAATAATATTTCCAAATTTCAGGAAATTTTGTCTGGCATAATCCTGAAATTAATTCTAGCAGTATGATGACATCACGAAATTTAATGCACATATTTTTTCCTTATGTATGCTGCGAAATAAATATAAAATACCTCAATTTAGTAAAAAAAAATCATTAAATAGATTTCTTTCTTTCGTTTAGCTGCAGAATGTCTGCAAAAAAAGCCTTATTTTATTCCAGATTGGGCAGATTCAAATTTCAATCTCCAGTGGAGAAAACAACTCCTATTATAATTATATTTGTGTTTTCAAGTGTTAAGGTGCCATTTAAGAATACACCTCACACAAATTAAATTTACCTAAAATCTAACCTAACTTTTAGCATTGCGTTGTGATTTATAAGAACCGGATTAGCTTCGTGTTGAACTGGGGATGATCATGAGTAATAATTAAATAAAACGTACAGTTGTTATCCAATGTATATATCTTAAATTTTATTAAGTTTTTTAAGCGGAAAAGTAAACAAAATTATCAAACAAAGTGTACCAAGAATAATTAAGAATAAATGTCCTCTGGGATTTATTGAATAATTAAGTGAATTTGCTACACAATACAAGTAATACCATAATTAATTTACCTCTTAGCACAGCCAACGTACATTACGCGGATAGACTGGAATTTTCTCGAAACATACCTGGAAAACCTGGAAAAGTCAGGGAATTTCATTCTCCTCTTTGAGTGGCAACCCTGTGTATGTCTTTATACTAAAGAATTTGGTGCCATCCATAAATATTGTCAAGATGTGAAAAATCTTTGTTACAAATTAAAAGGAACACAAAGCTGCTAGTTGTAAGAAAACTAAGAATAAATTTATTTTATAAGAATTCACATCTGTGTTTTAAAATAAAATATTGTGTACTAATGTGTTTTTAAATAAAATAACTAAATAAAAGGAGAGTTGCTCTGCTGTGCTTCTGTCTTCTGTTATGTAACTCATGGAAATAAAATGCAGTTTACAAGAATCTGTTAAATTTGATTAAATGTGGTTTTAAAAATTGTTTTTATGAATTCTATTCATAAATGTGTTTTAACCAACTGAATGTAAAATATATTCAAGAATATTATGCAGTAACAGTTAAATGATGAAAATACAGCTTTTATGTACTTGCTCTAAAATCACTAATTTTTGCAGAATTAATTTTTAAAAAAATTTTTATGTAAATTAAATAAATCTGAAATAAGCAAATCTAGCAGGTTTACTAAATTAAATGATAAGCAATAAGTTTTGTTTTTACTGAAGCCTTCTCTAAGAACTACAAAATGAAATCCAGTGCTAAAAGATTGTTGCTTTAAAAGAGATTATTATTTAAAATGCATGTTATTTGTTTGAAATTTATTAGTAATTTTGTGTTTATGACTTTATATATAAATTTATATATATAGTTATATATATAAATTTTCAAAATGTATTGAGCTTTGTATATAAAAATCTAATGAATATGCTGCATATTTGTTTGCATTTTATTTAATATGAATTTATGTAGCTGCAGTTTTTATACTTAATAATATATTACTACCTATATTTCCTAATACTATTTATTTTGCTAATGTTAATAAATTTACTAGTATTGTTTTTATATTTACTGATATATAGAATACTATTTAATTTTTCAAGTTAAAGTATGTTTAAATACATGTGCTGGTAGCACAATCTAATAGCAAATGAAACATCAGTCTTCCATTTTATATAATAAGCACTCTTCCTGTGCCTTAAATAAGGTCAATTTTTCTCTTTCAAAAAAAATTGTTAAGACTGCTATTATGAGTTTTTTTTTTCTTTTAAAAATTACCTTTAAATTCAGTGATTTAGTTATTTTTGAGAAATGCTTAAGAACTTTATGTTTTGAGCAACTGTTGTTATAAAATTGTTTTACCCTTTCCTGTTAGAATTTAATGCTATTTTTTTTTAAATCAAAACACTGTAAAATTGAATTGATCACATTTAAATTTTTCATGCAAAAATATTTATTGCCTTCTTTAAGCTCTAAAATGTTAATTATAAAATATCCAAATCTATACATACTTGTTAATATTTACACATATAATATATATATTTAAATAATATAAAAGTTAATTTATAATCATCCATGCTTGGAAAGTAGAATCTTTACAATTAGCATTTTTCATACAGTTTAATTATATGTTGGAGTAATCTATGAATGTTTTAAATTAATGATATGTAATCTGTGTTGCCATAGAAGAGTTGTTCTAGTATGAATTGTTTTCAAACTTTTTAATCATTCTTCTTCCCCTTTTTTCAGCTCTTTTAACTTGTGTTCTTGATGGGAATTTCTGTGTAATCAAAATTATTGAAATGCAATACAAGTATATATATATATATATATATATATATATATATATATATATGTTTATACATATAGATTGACATTTTTTTAATTATATAAGTTATGAATAATCTTGTACTTAATCTGTGCATATATTAAAAGGTGTACTTTGTGTTAGCTATCAAGCAATGTAATTTTCATATTTTTGACATGAATGAACTTTTTTCCCTTTGTGTGCAATTTTTTAATCTTTATTCAATAAACATGTGATAAATGTTTACAAAATTATTAGAGAAGATATTTTTTATATTTTTGATATTTTTTAAGTAATATATTTGAGATATCTTGTACTTCTTCCTAGTTTCATGATAAGCAGATAATTATAAGCTTTACATTATGAAATGTAGAAATACTTATAAAAATACAGCAGACTGTATTAATCAGAATTAATTGCAGTAGGAAATGCTCATAAAGCAACAGTAGTCATGGTCAAAGAAGTAAAGCCAGGGGGGAAAGAAAGATTTATTTGTATTAAGAATGCTAATCAGCTAAATAAAATTATGCTCTTCCATATTATTGCAGCTCTTTATTTAAATAACGCCAACTCATGTCTCAAACCATTGCCAACTGACTGCCAGTCCTAACATGAATTACTTTTATTCTGCCTGTCTTAAGAAGAGCTTTTAAATAAGATTTCCTTTGCATACTTTAACAAGAAAGTTAGTCGTATTGTAAAAAAGTTGTAAGTTTAATGTTACACTGTGAAAATCCTTGGGATAGGAAGCTTTAAATTCTATAATTCTTGCTTCTAATTTTTTATTCTTTATTTGAAACAATGGCAGCATAAACTGTATGGAAGAAATAAATATGTCTGCTATGGAAGTTCTTAACTTTTTCTTAATTAAAACTTAGCAATAATCTTAATATCATTTAAACAACAGGGGCTATAATAAGAAGGATCATAAATAATTTGTATTAATTTACTAAAATGAGATTTTTTTTTTTTTAATTTTCTATACAGTATAATAATAGAGCTATTACAGTGTGTCAGATTTTCTCTACATGTATGTAAGTTTCTTTACTTTGTTATACACATGCTTACATTCATTGACATTTATGATAATGCTTGTGTTATGTAATTTGTAAAGATACTCATATATTTGATATATTGAAATATAAAATTTGTAAATGTAAATCATCTGGTTCATTATCTAGTCTTTCTTCAATAGCATGTTTTTGACTGCCTGTTACTTTTATCCACTCTATCTTTAAAACATAGTACAGCAATTTGTTTTTGGCCTTAGTAAGCAAGGAAATCATATTTAGTAACAAAGCATATTGTTTTACTATGTTCCTGAAGAGGTTTTTTTAAATAACTGGCTGAGTTAAGAACATTTTCAATGACCTACTTCTGGTCACTCGTAAATTACTAGCATTTGGATGCTCTTTTTCTTAAATATAAAGAGTTGCTGAACAAATTCTTCTGGAAAGGATTGGAAATGGTTGTTATTTGCTTCGATTCATCAAGCTATAATAGACATTAGGTAGCATACACTTATTTTTCTATTGCAATGAAAGTTTGCTTTTCCTGGCACAATATGTTTCAGTTTACAAAATTCATATGCGCTGTTTGAAAGAATTGCTTTATAATTTATTCTTATAATGTTTTCTTGTTGACTATTGTGCATTAGATTTACAATCCATGTTATATCATTTAATGGGACATATAATTTGTTTTTAGACATTTTGTTTTTAATAACACATGCTAGACTTTATTTCATCTTATTATTTTTTAAATAACTCAACAATACAGCAAAGTTTTTGTTTTGTGATCCTTAGCTTTTATTTATTTACTACTACTCTAATCAAATTTATTCAGCCTGAATTCTGAATAAATTTATGCATCCTGTAATGTTTTTAAAGCATTTTTGTGTTATCTTAGCATGATGTACTACATTAGTGCAGCTACTTTTTCTATGTTGGTAAATTTTAGCTTTCTAACATTTGTCTGTGTAATATCTCTCTTTTTCTTACATAATTTTTTATATTCAATTTAAAACAAATATCTTACACTATCTGTAATTTATTGTTTACTCATTCCTTCTCCTTTTTGATTTTACATCCACCCTTTGATCATTCCTATTTTTCCTAGGTTTGTTTTCTTACTTTTCTATATTTGAATTTAAGTATTCAGTATATTTATTTTTCAATTTAGACATAATAGCATGAAATGCGTGTACGTGCATAAGAAGTATACAAGTACAATATTTAAAACAATAGAAATACATTAGATATTTGGCATGAAACTAGACAGAAGAAAAATGGCATTTAGCAATATTGTATTAAGTAGTTTCTATTTTTATTTTTTAATATATTCATATCAATTTAAATTATGAAAATATTTTTCTGTTGAGCATTATGAAAAAAACTATTTGCAATGAGTTGCACTTAGAATATATTTTACTAAGAATGAGGTGACTTAAAAAATAGGAATATAGGAAAATTTCCCACATTTCTCAGGTACTTATGTGTGATTTAATAAGTAAAATTCATGACCTAAGCTTGCAAATGTGGCATAATTATGTATTGCATATTAATGCTTAAGATTTTATAACAGAGAAATTGTAGAATTAAGTAAAAATTTATTTACAAAATGCATCGATTTAGATAAAAATCCTGAATTAACTGTGATTTATTTATAGTTGCCATATTAAGCAATTTTTTTTTTAATTTTATTATTTTAAGTGATTTGTAAAACTGCATAAAGAAATGCTGTTATTTATATTTGAAAAGCTGAATTTGCTATTAAAATTGTCAGAATATGAATGAGTATGAATTATGTATGCGTATAAATGTGTATGAAAGTTTTTTTTTTTTTTTTTTTTCTAATTTCACAATGTGGCATTAAAAATATCTTAAGATTGAAGATTTCTTAAATTGGTTTTGTGCTAAATATTTTAATCATGAAGGAATTGCACATATTATGCTTTTTGTATTTCCAATGCTAAGTAAAACTTAGTAAAATTTTCTGGTAGTAGATGTCCAGCATTTTGAAATCTTAACTGTTTTCCGAATTCATAAACAATGCTTTTTTCTTTGTGTTTTCATTCACAGAATACATAGCCAAACGGGTAACTTCTACTGGTGAGTGTTATAATTTTACACTTTTATATATTAGTGTATATAGTTGAAGTGCAATAAATCTGTGTATGTGTGTACATACTTAAAATTAATTATTTATCCTTTCAAATTAAACTTTTGTTGAAAAATGCTTTTTTCAAACTTATTCTAATATTGTTATTTTATGAAAGGCAGAAAAATGTGCTGAAAGCAAATTATATGTAAGTTGATATATGTTTTTGTGATATAGATATTTATAAGTACTATTATACATGCACACACATGTATATATATGTACACACAATTACAAATGTGCATTCTTGCTTCATAGATACTTATAATTTATCAATGTTGTTATTTATGTATAAGGGTAGAATTTCAACCTAAATTAATTGTTAATGCAGAGTGAATTAATTCTATGTCACAGTTTATCCTTAAAAAAATCTGTTACAGTTTTGGTATCTGGATGTATATTGTAATTAAGACAAATTTTATACATTAATCATAGTCCCTCAAAAAATCAAAAGTGCTAAATTGTTAGAAAATTGTACCTTTTATATATCTAATTCTTAACTGTGTTCTAATTTATGGCAAGCATTCATTTTTAATTATAATTAATAAATAAGAGTGTGTCAATATTAGAAACAAGTGCTGTACAATAAAACTAAGTTATAAATCAGAATTGAATTCTTTAGTTTTTAAAGTAATGCTTCTTTTTTGAAATTCACTGAATGCCTTTATAAAGTTTTTGTGGAATTTGTTAAAATAACATTTTGTCTAGTAATAGTAAAAATTAAATGACTATTCTTAGCAGTTTTAATTTCATAATGAATAAGCATGAATTTTTCTAAATGGCTGTTTGTTGAAGTTTTTATTAATTGTTGTGCATGTATTCAAATATCAATTCATTAAGAAAATCCATAAGAATAGTTAAATTCTAGGTAATGGTATGAAAAAGACAAACTTTTGAATTCCTAAATTATGTCTTAATTAGCTATGTTAAATGCTCAATATAGATTATATTAAAGTTATATGTTTTAATTATTTTAATTTTATTGTAATTATTTTAATCTTATTGTGATTCGTCGTGGAATTGGACAGCATTTGCTTTATGGTTTATGTATGAACAGCTATTGTTCTGTTATATATTGTTAATTATTTTTGAATATACTGAAGCACATGTAACTAGTTGCTGCATCTGTATTGTGAGCTTATTACTTTATAGCAATATATTTATTAAAAACTGCTTTATGACACCAGATAGTTTCTTTACATTTATTTAATAAAATATTTTGTAGTATGAAAGTGTTGTTTTGTTTTTATAATAAAATGCTACATTTGTATTTTTTTAAGTATTCATTTTGATTTAGAGGAACCATAAATGCAATGAGATTTTTATTACATTTATAATGGTGAATTACGTTTATAAAGTGATTTAAATGAATTGACTCTATTCATATCCCTTATAACAGGTTCTAATCAATGTATAAGTCACTTCAAAAAGAATTTATAATGGCAATTATATTAACTGAATTGACTATATTCACATCCCTTATTGCAAATTCTAATCAATGTATAAGTTATTTCAAAACAAATTAATTTTCTTACAAACTTGTTATTCATAATAATTAGAAAATGAGTTCTGCATCAACTCATAGAGACAGTATGAAACGTTGCAGTTCATTAAATCATTTGCATTCTTGAATGTGATTCTTCCTTGTCACTTAGTCAGTCAGGTTCCATGTGTTATGCTTATAAGCTCCCAGATCTTCGAGACCCCACCAATGACTGAATGGTAAGATAGTTAAATACTGATAGTTTGAGCTGCTTTGAGTTTAAACTCAGGAAAATGGCTTGTTTGGTTTTTCTCATGTACAACGTGAATATGAGCCAGTTTTCCTCGGAAAATCATTCACGGAGGCATCCCTTTTTGGAAAATAACCCTTGTGGCTTCGCCATCATCAAATAACCTTACTCATGTCCTCAGAAATTAATCTTTGGGAATATTTTCCTCCAGAATTCATTAAGGGTGTTTTTTAAGTATCATCCCTAATTGCTACATTGTTAGAACATTTGGGGCATCCTGATTGTAACAGTGCATTTTTAAAAATTTTCACTTCCTTTGTTTCAGTTGATGTATGGTATGATTTCTATATTTTAAAAAATAAAAAATTTACCAGCAAATAAAATTTAATCTTTTTTTAAATGCAGTATATGAAAGGTCATCATCTCCTGTGGGTGTTTAAATTGTGCTGTTCACAGAGGTGTCTGATCAGGAGGAAGGGCTGAGGAATTAAATTTTTTTTTTCTCTTTTTCTTATTAACTTTTTTCCTGTGTTAATTTTCTAACTTGAATGTCATGTTCTTTGCACGTATACCACATAAAATTCAACAGCAAAATCACAAATTATTAAAAAAACAACATATCATTAGAATTTCCAATAGACAGTCTCGCACGCTGGAGATAAATGTGTTTTATTCCGAACAGTGTTGCTACTGCTCACTTTCAAATTCTTGAATGTGTTAATGAAAAATTCATTAAGGTTTCATAAAATATAAAACAAATTAGAAATAAAATATTCATCTTCCAGGTGCACATGCTTTTGGATAAGAACCACGTCATTCCAAATTTGATGTCTCTAGGTACTGTTGTTTTTTCACAATGTGAGTAATATAAATACAGTGGAACCTCGAAATACGAGCACCTCTAGGTACGAGAAATTCAAGATACGAGGAAAGTATGAAAGAAAATTTCGTCTGTAAATTGACTCGAGTAACGAGACAAGCTGTTGGTATGCGTGATGTGTTTCCAGATCAGGCTCGAGTTAGGAAATCCCTTTGTCAGATCACTCGGTATTCTTTGCCCTACGTCTTTGTTTGCTTGTGAGTTAATTAATTGTTTTTTTACATTTAACATGAAAATAATTATTTCACGATGCCTCCCAAGAAGATTTTTGTCTCAGATAGTGCTGCAAAGAAAAAGATGAAAGCTATGGCCGTTGAAATTAAGAAAGAATTCAGATAAACATAAGCTTTTTTTTTTTTTTTTTTTTTTTTAACAAAATGCCTAAGAGAACCTACATTAGGCAAGAGTAGAAATCTTTGCCTGCCCACAGGCCAATAAAAGATAGGCTTACCCTCTTGTTTTGTGCCATCGCAAGTGGAGATTGTAAAATCGAGGCGTTGCTCCTCTACCTCTCAGAAAATCTATGAGTTTTAAGAGTGGGGAGATGCACAAAAACCAACTGAATGTGATGTGTCGGGCCAACAGCAAAGCCTAGGTAACATGGCAGTTTTTGATCGAATGGGTCAATGAAGTTTTTGGTCCCTCAGTGAAGAAATACCTTCACGATACTAAGTTGCCACTCAAGGCGTTGCTCATGCTTGATAAAGCTCCTGCACATCCTCCAGGGCTTGAAGATGATTTTCTGGAGGAAATTTAGTTCATAAATTTCAAGTTTTTTCCTCCCATTTCCACTCCACTTCTCCAGCCAATGAACCAGCAAGTTATTTACAAATTTAATAAGTTGTACACGAAGGCCTTGTTTTAAAGGTGTTTTGAAGTGACATAAAATACAAGCCTGACCCTCAGAGAATTTTGGAAGGATTACTTCAACGTTCTAAATTGTTTAAACCTCACGGATAAGGCTAAGGAAGAAGTCTCAGTGAGGATCCTGAATTCAGCATGGAAAAATCTGTTGCCTCAGAGTATTCCTGACTTAGGTTTCAAACCTCAAGCTGTGACAACATAGTGCAGCTAGTCGAAGAAATTGTATCTTTGGGGAAAAGTATGAGTCTGGATGTGGATGATGCTTAGTGAAGAACTTGCAACATACGAATTTAAAGAACTTCACAAAGAACAAGAGGTGATAGAAGAGAGCTTTCGTTAGGGAAGGGGGGAACAGGAGATGAGGCCCTCTCTTCCAGCAAGATTAAAGAGGTGTTGGCAAAGTGGGAACAAGTGAAAACTTTTTTTGAAGAAAATTGCCCTAATAAAGCAGTGTGTGGGCGCACCATGAACTTTCTAATGACAATGTGGTGTCGCATTTTAGAGGCATCTTTAAAAGGAGACAGAAGCAAATTTTTTAGATAAGTTTTTGGTAAAGCAAAAAAGAAAGTTAAGGTATTTTGACTAAGAACGTGCTTCTAGTGGGGTAAAATTCTCAAGAAGAGAGAGCCTTCCCGAATCAGAGTGGGATTCTCCATTCCCACAGTAACCCGTTTCGTCTTCCCCACAACCCTATCGCCAGTCAGGACTCTTCATAAAGGTAAACTGCGGTTATATTATTTACCAGTGTTATTTATTAGAAAAATTGATTTTTATGTTGATATATTTGGGGTTGCAGAACGGATTAACTGGATTTCCATTATTTTCAATGGAGAAGTTTGTTTCTAGACGCGAGAAATTCGCTATACCAGCTCAGTGCTGGAACAAATTAAACTCTTATCTCGTGGTAGCGTCTTTTGATGAGAGGTCATAATTTGCTGTTCCACTTCTGCTGCGTTGTGTTTGAGAATGGCAAATATCCTTCAGATTCAACTGATGTTTTTGGCGTAGAAGTCAAACGTCATATCGCGAATGTTATATTATTTACCAGTGTTATTTATTAGGAAACTACGGTTATATTATTTATTTACCAGTGTTATTTATTAGAAAAATTGATTTTTATGTTGATATTTTTGGGGCTGTGGAACGGATTAACTGGATTTTCATTTAACGTGAAATAAAATTATTTTCATTGGAGAAGTTTGTTTGTAGATATGACAAATTCGCTATACGAGCTCAAAGCTGGAACAAATTAAACTCGTATCTCGAGGTTCCACTGTACATGCATGCAGATTCTTCGTTATTTTATTTCTTTAAAAATAATACAACGCGATGATATTTGATGGCAACAATTTAAAAAGTGATTCCCGCTTTATAGCGAACCGACGCAAAATCCTGCTTTGAGATTAATAGCTGCTTTTGCGCTGATAAAATAGAGTTAAATATAATACATTTTTTATTTTGTTTGTTAAACAATGGCTTAAAATTAAAGGTCTTAACTGTCCAATAATACACTTGTTTGTTCCTGTAAAAATAGCTCTCCATAGGCCATGCCGGCATATATAGATTGCCGTAATGAATGTCTTAAAAAAGTATCCTCCATAACCCTGAAATCTTTGAATATTGTAATATCGCACTCTCACACATGCTGATATTTTCCGTTCTGTTATGAAATATATCTTGTTGTAACGAAAGTTTTCCTCCAAAAAAGTTCTTAATAAAGTTAGAAAAAAAAAAAAAAAAAACATGAAAGTAGTTCCTTAGTGCGGATAATAATCACCACCCAAATATATGGTTTTCTGCCCAAGTCTTGGTAATTTTTCAAAGTCTTCGGCCCAGAACTAGGTGGCCGCGAGTCCAAAAACAGATGAATCTCATTTCGGACGTCCTGTGCAGAATGCAAGATAACACCAGCATGATGTAGCTGCAGGTGTGAAAAATGTAGAAGTCCAAAGGAGTAATGTCATGGCTATATAATGGGTATGACAAAAGATCCCATTCGAGTCCGTACAGAGTCCAGCTGGTGCATGCAGACACATATGGTTTTGCATTATCTTGTTGGAACATTACCTTTTTACGGCTGCATGCATGTCAGTTTGACTCAGTTCAGTTTCTCCTTGATAACAGCATCAACAGAGCCGGATTTACATATAAGCTACACAAGCTAGAGCTTAGGGCCCCCACTTTCTTGGGGGCCTAGGAAATTAAAATATAATATAAATAGTATTAAAATATATTATAACAGACTTATAAAGGGCCCTATATCTCAAATAGCTTAGGGCCGTATCAGGCTCCGAGCTTCAGCATGGACTAGCATTTCACTGTACAGCTTACTGTCTAGGGTCTTACCTTTTACCAGATACTCTTTGTAGATAATTCCATGGCAATCCCCATCAGATACAAAGCATGACCTGTTAGTCAAATTGCGCTTTGTGATGCTGCCGACGGGGTCACCGGTCGCAGACCAACCTCCTTTTCGGCCTATGTGGTTGAAGTAAATCCACTTTTCATCACAAGTGATGATCCAGTCCAGAATTTTGTCCTTGGGTTGATATTCAATCAGATTAGTGGAAGCCTGAACACGTATGTTCTTATCTTTTTGAGTAAACTCATGCGGCACCCAGCGATTGAACTGATATTAGTTAGTTTTGTACATCAAGTTTACGCGATGCATAGCGCGACTAATGGATATATCACTTATGTCTAATTTCTTAGCAAGCTCTCTAGTGGTTGCATACTAATCCTGATCTTCTTCCACAAGTTCTCGCAAGCCGGCCTCATCAATATCAGTAGGCCGGCCAGAGCGCTCTGCTTCTTGAATTTCATAGTCCTTGTTTTTGAACTTTCGGTAGTAAACCTTCAAAATGTCATGTGATACAGCATTAGTACATGAAGCTGTAAACATGATTTGGTGACATTCGTAGCTGACGTTTTGTAATGATATTTTCTTTTGATTTCACAATAACTCTTTTCTTTCAAGTACCAAAAATCGTTTGACAAAATATTATTGAACGCGCGAACTGTTTGCCCAGACGATATTTGCAGTGGCAAGAAACTGTCGTTAAAACCCGATATATAATATGTAAGTATATCAATGGTATATATGGTTATTTAATTAAATTTTTTTAAGTTCTTTTGTAATTGGTCTCTTTAGAAATAAGGATTGTAAACATTTTTGGATTTTAGATGTAAACAGTATAAATACGAACTATATATTTTAAGTGTAAGAAAAAATCGATATGTGTAAATTTCGATTATGTGGGACTTAACATATCAATATTTTTCAAGCACTCACAGCTAACATACCGCTTCTGAAGTTTGGCGCCCTTAGATCTAAGAAACTTTCTTAACGTCAAATATCTAAAATATCTTCAAGATTTTCATATCTACGGTCATATGACCGGTCCTCTATTTATTTTAAATTAATTTCTTAGGAATTCTTGCTGCTTAATATGAGACTGACTGCTAAGGTGCTGCCCTCCCATCAAGTGACAATGGTTTCAAAGTTAATCCTTGAACACGTTTTAGAAGTAATGTCCATTGAAAAGTAGATGCCGAAAAAAATAAATACATTCCTTTTGACCTCATTGAAGAATCTAGTGGCTTCCAAAGAATTTGCCGTGTCATTAATAATTAGATTTAGAGAGTGGCTACTATACGTAACATACAATGCTCACGAAGTAAATTATTTAATTCCAGATGACACTCCTGCTTTATTGCCCCTCATTCCGGACCTGTTGTCATATCCTTGCTCCTTGATCTCCTGTAAATTTAAACCCAAGCCATTAAGTTCTCCAATTATATTTTCAGGTTTATTAATTCCTAATTATAATTTCTTTATTTCCCTTTGGACCTTTTAACTAGTAGAAAACCCACAAAGGTTTTCTTCATTTTTATTTCAATCCCATTGACATCAATCAGATTTATTGTTTGAAACATATCTGTTTACAAGAGTCATTTGTTCTACCTTACTAATGTCAGGAGTGCAATCTAAAATTATGCAAAAATATGTTTTTAAATTCGTCAATAATGAGATTTCACACTTTGATGCAGCTGGTCTATACTTCGCTTTGTATATTTTTCTCGAGGTAGTATACTTTAGTCTCCTCTTTTTTAATCACTTTACGCATGTGCTATTATACATAAAGGGGTCAAATTCAGATTCAATAGGAACTCAACTGTTTTCAGGGTAATGCCGTTTTTATATTCAAACAACTTGTCGCTTGTACCTTGAAAAGTCAGACAGCTTTTACCAACTATTTTAGTGATTGCTACGATTTTTAGACGCTCCTCGTACCAGTGGTTTGTTTCGGGATTGGTAATTCTTTCAGCAGCTGTATCTATAGTTTTAAACACTGTCCAACCTTTGGTTAAAAATCATGGCTAGAAATGAACCAATAACATTTTATTTACTCTAGGCATAATTGTTTGGCCTGAATATGATTTTTGAAATTATGTGGCCTTTTAAAGTTTAGACGAGGTGCTTAACCTCAAAGTAGGATGTTGAATTTTTTTAAAGAAACAAGCACGAATTGTCTTAGAAGCATTTAATGCAGATATGAAGATAACATCAGCGCATCAGCTTATGTAACTGAACGCCCTAATGCTGCGAAAGGAGAACAAATTTTTTAATAAGCGTCTTGTATTACTTTTCAACTTCTTAAATGAATATTCAGTTAAAATTTAATTAGAATATTATTCCAATTCATGGTTTAAATGAGATTTGGTATTAGTTACTTTTATTGGAGTTCCTACAACAGACGCTCCAGATATTCTTCTACAAGCAATAAGAAACGTACGTTAATAACACCAATACGGAAGATGTTTGAATATGGATTAAAAACCGGCCCGACTGCAGGCATAGGCAACATAGGCAGGCCAACTCCCTAAGGCGAAGATTTATTGAAGGCGATTATCTTGATAAGAACTTAAATATTAAAATATTGTACTGTATTATGCCGTTAATCTTGCTCACGAAACCACTGTCTAGATATCTGGCGCGATACATAACGTTGATAAGTAAATGCTGAAACTAATTCTTTCTTTCAAGACGGGATTTTTTCTTGTATTTTATTTCAATAATTTTACAGGTTTAGCTTTTGTTAGCGTGCACCTTTCCAAAGAATAGTTTTTTAATTTTAAAATCGAGTTTTTATTTCTACATCTAGAAGTTGTGTCTGAACTCTTATTTTTCATTCATTGTGTATTTTATTTATGGTATTGTAATCTATATTCAAAACCACAAAATTCGATAAACTGTTTTTAAGTAAGAACATTCCAATAAAACTTTAGTAAATCTAGCAAAGCAGTTGAAAAAATATTTCTTCATGAATAGATAAATGAATAGAAAAATTTCTTCATTGAAGCAATGATTTCAGCAGTCCATTAAGATGAGCGTATACTTACCATTTGCTTATCATTTTGAAAAACTAAATAAGAGCTCATTAGAGAAAACTGGCAAAATTTGCAACGTATTGCAATACAAATGTCAACTAACGGTACAACAGACAGCCATCAATCAGTCTGATCTTAAAGCTGAATGTATGCAATATAATGACATCATCAGTGATTTCATCTATAATATTTTACAAGTGTTAAGTGTATGCTTGCAACTTTAAATAAGTAATTAAGATATATATTAGTTTTAAATATCAAATTTAATTTACAGGAAGCAGCAGTAATCGCCCAAGACACCGAAAATGCTAGAGCCAGGCCTGATGGAAAGACGTCGTGCTATAGAAATATACACTCTTTTTCAAAAAAATCGAAGCACTATGAAGGATGTGGTTGTTTTTGATGAGATTAAATATGTGTATAGCTCATACACAGATAATAAAAGGATTAAAAAATCCATGTCATAGTACCTGTTCACAGCTCATAATCACCCATTCAGTGTTCAAATTAGTAGTTGGTCGAACCGCCCCTGGCGGCAATGCATGCTTGAATTCGTCGAGACAAAGAGTGGTAGAGGTTTCTAATGTCATCCCGCGACATTCTGCCACGCGTTCATCAGTTGTCGCTCAGATCTGCGATATTTTGTGATGCCTGAATCTGGCGGCCTACCAAGTCTCAGATATGCTCGATTGGTGAAAGGTCTGGTGACCTTGCTGGCCAAGGAAGAGTATCAACCGCACGGAGACAGTCCAGAGACATGCGAGCGTATGTGGCCTGGCATTATCTCGTTGGAAAATGACCCCAGGAGGACGTGCTATGAAGGGTAATGCAACCGGCTGCAGGATGGTATCAATATATCGTTAAGCTGTTAAAGATGTACGGAGGATGACTAAAGATGACTAGCTGTCATAAGAAATAGCGCCCCATACCATTACACCAGGGGTTATGGCTGTAAACAAAGTAAAACAAAGGCTGATTGGGACCACTGGTCCCAATCAGCCTTTGTTTTACTCTCTAGACACGAACACGGTGGTTATCTGCTTCAAGACTGAAGCAGGATTCATCGCTGAACACTATACGATGCCAGTCTGATGACAGCCATGATGATCGGATGCGACACCACTTCAGAAGACTCCGCCGATGTTGTGGGGGTCAAAGGCAAACGTCTTAAAGGCCTCTGTGAGCGTAACCCCGCCTCAGACAAGCGCCGTGAGATGGTGGACGGTACCACGGGAGGTATACACATGGCTGTAGTGCGTTGAATAGTCGACAATGACAGCGTTGGGGCGGTTCGGGCTTAGCGAACAATCATCCTATCTTGCCTCGCATTTGTGCTCCTTGGCCTTTCAGAGCCTTCATTTTGTCGGCAATTTCCTTGTAGCAATCATTGCTGCTAACATGTTTGCACACCAGTGTCTGCACATTGCAAGTGGCGGCTTATTGTTCGGTATGATCACCCAGCTTCTCGCAACCCTACAATGCGACCACGTTCGAAGTCATTTAGTTTTCTGTAAGGTCTTCGATTTAGTCGTAACAGCATCATTAATTGCTTTTTTTATGGTGGCAGCAACAACAACAACAAAAAAAAAAAAGATAAATTTTCCTCTTCTGTTACTGGTTTTATACTTTGCGAATTGCGCACTAGAAATGCGCGCTATGATCGCAATTCTTGTTCATTTGCCTTGAAACTTTGATCATTTGCATGTTCGATCAAGATGTTTTTGCATACCAAATTTCTTCACGATCGCAAAAATACTTCATGGTGCTTCGATTTTTTTGCAAAAGAGTGTATATAATAAATATGTTCGCATATTACACGTATAAAGTTCTTTACGGTATACTAGTCATAATCTTGTCAAATCTATCCCAAAATGCAAAAGATAGCTTTTTTAAACTTTGGAAATATTTGATACCAGTTTATGAATGTATTCATAAACGGTGCAATCATTTTGAGATAAGTTTGAATTAAATTGTATCTTTCCGCCTTAAAAAAATGGACTCTTATTTATCCTCTCCTATCAATACTGAAAAGAAAACTACTTTCATCTTTGAATTCACTAATGGATTTTTATTGTTTATTGCAATCTAACTGCAGTCTTTTGTTTTGGGCGTAACTTGCGTCTATTTTTTATATTTTAATTATATTTAATTTTATTTGATACGAATTAATCTAAATCATGCGCTGGTATGAAATCATAACACTCTTCCTATAGTGACGTATTCGAGTAGTAAATCTTGAAATTCGTTTCGAAAGCCTAGATTTCAAGAATATATTCATTTTCAAACACGAATATTCGTGAGGGCAGCATTTAGCAAGGAGTTTTTCGAATGTTTCTGTTCTATCTACAATTCGCAGCTGCGAAAGAACAAAGAATGGGTAAAGCTAGCATAAAGATTATGATACGTTTCTTTTCGTTTTTATCTGTACATTTATCTGTATGATTAAACAAATTCCTCATATTAGAGCTTAAATCCTTGAGAACTGCTAAGATACTCAACAATAATCAGACGCCCTTTTATTTGTTAAGCTCTTCTTGCCCACATCTAAATCTTTCTTTGCAAACAGCAATTGAATAGTGCTATGTTGTGTTGAAAATTTATTCTGCTCTTATGATTTAAGACGAAATACTGTCATTATAGAACAGATTTGTTTAATAGTAGACTTTTAGGAACAGTTTATTAGTAATTAATTCAGTAGATGAAAGAATGCAGTATACGCTGTGGTACATGACAATTGATCTGAGCAACGAGGACCCATGCAATTTTCGTTCACTGAATATTCGGATATGGAAAGATGCAGCTATTTGGGGGCAAAATATTACGGTTATAAAAGGTTTTGCAATTTAAATGATACAGTATCACTTTTCAGCCTTTCCTATTTTAATGTTTATAATAATGAACAAAAGTGCGAGTCTCATCTTATTATTGAGATATATCTTTTATTATACATCTGATGAGCACAAATGTTTTAAGAATAAAAATATAAGCAGTTGTATTGTAACACGAATTTATTTACAACAAATCTCCGATAGTCTTTAGTATATTAGAAGTAACAGAATCAACCAAGGATTTAATATAGCACATTTGCTGCCCATTTTGTTCACCTGCTACACAATTTTCATGAGAATCCCCGCAACACTAGAAATAATATTATGTTCATCTATAATTATGATAACAATGTTCCCTTAACTTTAAACGCATTATGGCTATCTTTAACCAGACAATTGTAATAACTCTGTGTTTGCTCGCGAGTGTTTATTTACTTGTGTTTGCTCGTTTGTGTATATTTATTATTAATTTTGCTTTTTTACATTTTTAGTACGTTTGTATCTCTTTACTGAGCTTTAATTCGTATTACTTCCTTATATTTTTGTTCTTAATCTATACTTTTCTACTGAATTAAATTTTACATGGTGTATTTGTTGTTTAATTTGGTCGTTTTTGAAATTTTATTTTTCGAACTTTTTAAATAAACATTATGAACTTTGTGTGCATTTTCCTCATTCCAGTCTCCCATTCTGAATTGTTATTATGAATTCATAGCTAGAACAGCTTGCGTGGTCATGTAACTTAAACCATTATGGAATTAAGACACAATAACACGCCGAACAAATACCGATTCAGAAGTCAAACAACAAAAATCAATTTTTGTTGTTTGACTTCTGAAACCATTATGGAATATTCGAACTTACCTCCGAGTATTATCCTCAAATTGTTCGTGAACAATTTAAAAATTTAAAATGTGTCTTTTATTTCTACGGAGACTGGATTTCAAAGCTAAGGACTCCGTTGTAGTACCAATCTACTATCTACAATGGATTTTCATGCACGGAGTTTCAAATAATAAAGACAAATAAAAGAAAATCGATACAACATTCAGTACAGTTGTTTTCCGAGAGTAAGAATATACCGTACTCATAAAAGTGTTCGTTAATCTGGGTTCTACTGAGGAGTATTATAGGAAAATAAGGAACAGTTATTAAAATGCGATTCTGATTCCAGGGACGTAGATAGAGGGGGGCAAGGGGGGACATATGTTCTCGGGCGCAGCATCCAAGGGGCCCCAAATTGATATTACGAAATTTTAGAATTAAATGTTTTCCGTCCTTGCCAAGCAGTAGGGGCGCGAAATCTTCAGTTGTCCCTGGGCGCTGAAAACCCTAGCTACGACTCTGTCTGATTCTGATTAAAATTTAATCTTTGATAACCGGAAAAATCTGCGACTGAAAGGTACGAAAAATAATATAAGTATTTATATAACAGTGTAGTAATATTACCTCCCGCCAACTTAGGAAAGGGTGGTGACATTTTATGTCGAAAAATTCGATAGTGAGTTTTCAGTGAATAAGCACAAATTTTCTCACAACACATTTCTCACAACATACTACGACTGACGCGTTTTTTTAAAATCAGAAGTTTAGTTGATTATGGGCAAAGTACGCGAGAGTATTTGCTTAAGCTGGAAGATACCTTCGTAAAATAAATATATGAGTTGTGTTTATAATTAACATTAGACAATAAAGTTTATAAACATATAACATGTTTTCAAACATGTATCACAATGGATTTTTTTTGTTTTATTTTGGTACAAGTAGAGGATTTTCTAAGAGAAACTAAACTGTATCTGTAACACATGGGGCAAGGCAAACAACGAAAAGGCCCATGCAGCCAACCCGTTCACTCAAAATGGAATCAAGATCGAACTACCAGTGTTCAGTAACTTTACCGTTCGGTTGCTAATAGGTTTTTAAAATCAGAGAATGGGAATGGATATGTACATGAGCATGTATAGTTACCATTGTCGACTTCATGGGAGAATGGAATAAAAATATGAGTTGTGTTTATAATTAACATTAGACAATAAAGTTTATAAACATATAACATGTTTTCAAACATGTATCACAATGGATTTTTTTTGTTTTATTTTGGTACAAGTAGTTTTCTAAAAATATTTATCTTATCTGTATGAACTTCGCATAGGACATTTAATCAACTAAGGATCAGGAAGACTGAATTAAGCCAATAAGCCGAGTTAATGCTGTGTCACTTTACTTTTTAACTTTACTTTGCTGCATATTTATTCCAAAGGGCAGGAATGAAATCTGCTGCTAGATAAATAGGGATTAATACCAACTTTTCCTTCTATACTAAAGAGACTGATTTTCTTTTTCTGTCATTGAATTAGTTGAAGAAGTACGAAGATTACTTCTCTTATATAATAAAAGTTTTTTTAATTTATCTAAATTTCTTTGTTTCAGAAAGACTGTTGTGTTTTTACGCAAAGCATTTCAGAACGTTTGCACAATCAAATATCACTTTAACAGTTAGTTGTAAAATCCTCGATTTCAGTTTCAGAGCTAAATCAAATAAAGTAAATTTTAAGCCTTCAACAGTTTTCAACTAAAGGTAAAACTTTAAAAAAGAAATTTTGTTAGTGTAAAAGAAAAAAAAGTGTTTTCCTTAATCTATTTATTCGAGTAAAAAATTCTCACTTCTGTAGAAAAAATTATCAGCGATATTAAAAATTAAAAATTTTTAGGGCTGTTTACAAATACGCCTATATTTAGTTACGCATGTTGTGTGTTCAGTTTCTAAAAAAAAAAAAAAAAAAAAAAAAGCCTTTTCGTTCAAGGAAAAAGAAAATATTCATTTAGAAGCACAGATTCTGTTAATAATTTAGAAAGGCCTTGAAATTTTTACTAAAAGGAAATTCAGTTTTTATTTGGTCCTTAAGTCAGCTATCCAGGAAATTCTTTATATTGGATGAGATCGTTTTAAGCCATTCTTATAGTTTTTTCATAAGCAAATTTTTCACTTTACAGAATCGATTCTATTCCGAAAGAATTTTGGTAGAATAAACAAAAACTAGCTGAATTTAAATTTAATAATTTTTTATTAAATCCTGCCACTTACCTAAACCTGGCCCAATCTGAAAATCTACCTTATTTGATTAATTTTTAAAACTGGAAACATGAAACTGCAAATAGTCGTTCAAGAGATATTTAGTTGTACAATCACTATAAAACTCTCTCTATAGTATTTTGCTACAGTGAAATTTAAAACCACTTGTCGAGCTAGTCTACATGGCCCATGTTGGTTTCACTGACGCTTGCATGCAATCTAGAACTCTGAAGCTCTCTGCCTCGCCAGTGGCCGAATTATTAAGATCGCTGGATACTAATAGCTCGATCGGGTTCGAACCAACGACTTCGTTGGTTCGAACTCAGGTGAACGAGCTGCTGGTTGCGTCATTGGTTTTCATGACTCTCCCTATTAGTAATATGAATACGTGCCAGTGGACACGAGTTTGTTTGGAAAATGCTCCACAAAGGCATCTCTTCCCTTAGGCAGAAAGCCTTTGTGTGATCTAATAGCCTAACGGAAACTATCCAACGTGTTTTTAGCCATCCTAACGGGTTGAAATTTAGCCGAAGCTAATCTAAAATTGCTAAAATTACACACTGCATTCGATTCACCTTGCGTACTTCTGCAATGCTGCCTCTTTTCCCACTCAACTATTGTATAAGTTCAGTTCAACTATAGCTAAATGCTAGCCTAACTTTCTAGACTGTTAGACGAATTTTCGTACTGTTTTTAACTGTCAGTACCTGAAAATAAAATAAATGAACTAATATAAAACTACGTATGATTTATTTTGACTTCACCTCGAAGTGCAAACCTAAAATAGGTAATAAAATTTACTTCCGCTTTTAGCGGTATTTGACGGACAACACAGAATTAAATTATTAACACCTCTAAAAGTTTTAATTTAGATTTTTGTCATCTGGCTCTGCTATTTGCACGATTGCTGTTAACAAAGTTTTCACGCAGATGAAAACTCACCAGCTCGAACATCTTCACCACGAACTTCAAACAGCTCCACAATGGCCGGCTGAAATTGCGAACGCTCTGGCTTATAAACTTAGAACATAAAGCTTGTTCAGACGTGCACTTGCCGCGCTTTTCCTGTGTCTCTGGAAATATCTCCTGAAAGAAATGGTGGAAAATATGAAATTATGCCCAAAGTACCTCACTACATTAGTGTGAAAGTATACTGGAACTGGCGAAACGGCGAATATAGGATAGAAAATAATGTAATGGCCTCGAAATTATAAAGAGTCAATATTCGACGACAGTCGCTGGTAGATTTATACAAGAACTCTACACTGTGAAGTATATACAAATGACTAAAAAGAAGCATCTAATCGTTTGGAGATGTGCAAACACACAAGAAAGATAAAACATATGGAAAATTTAAAACTTGAAAAGTCATAAAGTAAATTATCACATGATTAACTGTTGACAAAGATTTTGCACTTGGAATCGTGATACATTGTATTTAGTCTTTTAAAGTTATTTAATAGGTTCTGAATTGTACTGTCTGACTAAATTAAAGAACCACGCTCTGAAAGACCATTCGCGTCAGTTAATGATCTACATGTCGATCAAATCAGGGATCCTCGTGCTTAGCCGCAACTGTTCAATAATTAGAAATATTATTGAACGAGTTCATATATATATCATTTTGATGCTGTCAAGTGGTGTTGAAAGGTCATTTGGATTTGCTGTGCGACGCTTCTAGAGTTTTTCTAAAACCTTTGAATGTTTTCCGAAAACAGTAACATGCTTAAGTGGTCTAAGAGATGCTTTCTCAAGGCGTGCAATTTAAGCACATTATTACCAGTGATTACATTCAATCTATGCTTTTGATACAGAAACAGCTGAACTGCGTTTGAAAGGTGAAGCTAGACCGAACATCATTTCAAAGTCGGTCGGAAAACAAGGTAATCTTGAATATTTTCTTCGATTCTTTATGGCATTATGCATCATCGGATTTTAGTAAATGGTGAAACTGCGCAGAAAGAATATTTACTTGGATTGTTTGTTTCATTCGCGAGAAGCATTTCGCGGAAAAATTATACAAATTGTGGTGAGGTAAACTGATGGATCTTGCCCCACGATAATGCACCTGTTCAGGATGCTTGCTCGTGAAATTTTGGAAAAGAAAAATTGACTGAAAAATTTGATAAACATGGCTTCACAAGCTTCGAACTTCATCTGATATGCCGCCATGTGATTTTTTTTTTTTTTTTTTTCTTATTTTTTCTCTCTGGTAACTTCTGTTTCATGGTCACCAATGTGAGTTTACTGGAGCAATGACAGATATTTTGGTATGTCCTGAAGGATTTCATGAAAATGTCTCTGAAATATGTTTTGGGAATTCAAGAAAAGTTTGGCAGACCTACATTACAGTCGTAGAAGATCACTTTGAGGAGAGAATAATAAATATTGACTGATAAAGGAAAGTCTTGTGAGAATAATAAGTATTGACCGGTAAAGGAAATCTTGTGTTTCGCTGAATTATTATCAATATGTTTTGATCATAATACTGGCAGACCATAAGAATAAGTAATGGAGTAAAGCAAATACGATGACAACGACTTGGAAAGGCAACTTAAGGTGATTTGAAAATTTGAATGACTAAGCTATAAGTAAGTTTTGAAACTTTCTAAAATCAAATAAAACATGGATAAAATAATTTAAAATGCGTGCATTACTAAATTGTTCAATTTGTTATACTGGTATAAAAGGGGCTATTATAATTTGAATAGAAAGAGTTGGCTGTGGAATTTCTACCCGTTACTAAATTACATATTTACAGACACGGTTATAAAAAAATAATGTATGCGGTGTTTAACGTTATAATTTTCGTTTTTTTGTTATTCGAGTCTTTGAACATGTATTTTCAATATACAAGGAAATGTAAAAGTAATTGCGAGAACATTTTCGCATATAAAACTCGTACGCTCCTGATTTAATCGATTTTTTATCATCTTTAAACCATGAACAAAAAGATTAAACATTTTTGTTTCCTAATACATTTTTCTGTGTCAGGAAAATTCTTGAATGCGAGCATAGTTATCTCATTGCGTCAAAACTATGTTTAATGATTGCGACGGCGTGCCATCGCTGTTTTCAGGCATGACTTTGTGATTATAGTGCCATCTGTGATAAAGAGAATAAGATTTCTGTTTCTGAAAACGCTGTCGTAATTGAGCAGCATTATCAGCTCAGAGATCTACAGTTTAATACCTTTCCTCCCTCGCGTACAACGTCCACCTGTTCTAATTTGGAAGCAGGGGGAAAATCGCATACGTCATTGATGCAAATGCTCTAAAATCAGTTGACAAGAAAATGATGTCCATTTTCTATAGAACGTGTTGTGAGGTTCACAGCAAATATAACTGGCTGGTTTTCAAGTAGAGAGTAACAAAGATAGCAGTCTCGGAGAGGAATATGTTACCATACGGCATCTTCCTTCTTCTTTTCATTACACCTGGACTCGGTAAGATCATAAGTTTGGTTATATTATTTAGATGATGTCTTTCATTTAGTGATGGCTGATTTCAGATTCATAATTTAAAGAAGATTTGCATGCGAATTGAGTGCATTGATCTTTATAACTTAAGTATTTGCGTTAGACATATGACTATCATCAAATTTGAAGTAGCCCTTAAACATCGAATAACCTATGCATTACTGAAATCGACAGCAGTATCATCTACATTTTTGTTTACTGTGCTGAAACGTTACTAGCACGCACAAATTTAATTCATGCAATTTCCTATACTGGCCTTTACCTCAGATATTGCAATGAATACATTTGAAAACATTACTAACTGTTCGCCACAATACATACTCGGGGCGGATAGAATTAAATATTTGAGACTGGAACTTCTCACTTATATCGTGGTTTCCTAGACTTTCTTCCATTTATTCTATGCTTAGGAAGGCGTATATACCTCTTGAAAGAGGAAGCATTCGTATGAATGGCCTCCAAAAAGAATTTTTTTTTTTTTTTTTCTATAGACATACAGAAGAATGGACTCGAATAATTAAAATGTCTTATTGAATAGGTGGTTGATTGCATACAAAGTTAATAAAAAGGTGACAACGGATTTTATTACCTCAAATATTAATTATTAAGTGTATACTTGCAACTGCAAAGTTTTCTAAAATAAAATAACCCATTTTAGGAAAATAATTTCCACATCCAGGATGGAATTCTTTAGTAAAAATAAAGTCTGCCTTTGTAAAATAGTATTATGCTTTTATTATCTAAAAACTAAAGGATCTTTGAGTGCAAATTCGCTGAATCATTAAATAATGAATGTATTGAATAAACTATTTTCCGTGCCCATTACCGAAACTAAGGAAAAAATGCATGGATCAGTAAAAAAGCAAAATTTACTCATTTAACCGATTACAAATTTTGTCTTGAATAAAGCAGCCTCTGCTATTTAACTTGTTGCCTTTCTTTCAAATCACTTATTGATAATATAGCCGCGAATTCTGTATGTAAAATTATGAAATATTTTATTTTCAAATTATGAAAGGATTACTTTCGTTTTAAAAATTTCTTTTACATGCACAAAAACACTAATTTTCAAAACTGAGTGAATTTATTTGAGGTCATACACAGGGGCGTAGCTAGAGGGGGGCAAGGGGGGCATCTGTCCCCGGGCGCAGAATCCAAGGGGCGCCAAACAGATGTTACGACATTTTAGAATTAAATGTTTTCCATCCTTAGCAAGCAGTAGGGGGCGCGAAATCTTCAGTTGTCCCTGAGCGCTGAAAACCCTAGCTACGACTCTGGTCATACATGGCATCATAACACCCAAATTCAAACTAAAATATTGAGCATAAATGTATTTGTTGCAAAATTTTATTATAAAACAAATAAAACTGAGGTAATATGAGAACGAAAATTTAGGAAAAAATATTATGTGGGGAAAAAGCAGATTCCTTTTAGCATTTGTATGTGAGGTTCCGTTATGTTAATTAACCAGTTATTTTATGTTTTCGAGTTGTACCATCACTTCTCCCTTTCTGTTTACCTCCCAGAATGCAAACTTAATTTGCTTGTATTTTAAGGTGCAATTTTCAGATTGAAAGACTAATTCGTGACATAATTAACTAGAGACGTGTTCTGTCTCTCGTGGCTATGCTACTGAGATGAGCTTGCATTAGAATTGCCAATACTTGGATTTCACGGCGAATAATTTCAGAGTCGACTTCACATTAAATTCACTGTGTAGCCTTTCGGCTACTAGTTTTTTTGAATTTAAATTTTAGATTTAACTTACTATTATTTTAAGTTCTCCTGTTGTAAGTGGTTAGCTAAAGTCTGCATAAGTGTCGCCATCTGTCGTCATGGTAGAGAGTACGTAGTTAAGAGCAATTTTGAAGTGGAGACAAAATTAATCAATTGCGAGGAGGTAGAAAGCATTTTTCTAAAACATTTACTGTAAATAAAGTAAAAGTGATGAGCTAAAATTGTACAAGTCTGAAATTGCAAGTTGCAGCGTCGAGTAAAAATCAGTTTTGAGTGGGACTCGAACCGTCAATGTGAAGCTCCGCCGATCGTTTTAAGGTCAAACTACTGGCTTTTATGGCGCGAGAAGTTTTTCTCATTTATTGCTCTGCTTAAAATTTGCTGTAATGCAAAAGTTTCATCAGTAGTTGCGAGATAGCCAGCAGCCTATTCGTCAGTTTTCTTATATGCTTTGGGTAGTTAAGGATATTAACCGATTTTGAAAGAATTTGGTTTTCTTAGACGATCTAGCCCCGGCTTCTTAGCAACAATTTTAGACTTCAGATTATTTCCAACGGATAAAAATTGTCTGTTTTGAAACATTTGACCTCACTCTCTTTTAAACGTCCATACTCCTGAAACTCAAAAGATTTTTCCAAATGATACTTCCTCGCCGTAAGAGAGTTTTTGTCTCGTTGTCGGAATTCTAGATAATGTGATCACATAATTGACATTTCAGAAACAAATGGATCAAACTGAAGTAAATTGTGATAATTTAGATTTGCCTTTTGTTTGTTATATAGAAGTAAAAAAAAGTCAGATGATTGGTTACTTCATTAAATAGCATTATTTCAAGAAATTATTTGACATCGGTATACAAATGAAATTTTTCTCAATGGTGACTACATGAAAAGTTAAATTTTATTTTTAGGAATTTTTCAATCCATAGTATTGAAACAATTTTCATAAAATTCTATACCTTAACTTAAGAAGCTTGTATTTGAACATATATGTACGAGAGCAATGTTTAAGAAAATGAACCTGAAGTTACTTTCTCGGACATAAAATAGTAACCATAGTACAGCGCAGGAATAAGCATATGGGACACCAGGATTTTAACATATGGTGGTACAAGATCTGTCTGGTACTGCTGATCCAGTGAAACAACTTACAGACGCTCTGTGCAAACTTTCCAAAACATTTTCATGTAGTTTTATTTAGAAGAATTAATATACAAATATAAAGATTTTTTCGTAATAGTTATTTCTCACAAATATCTTACCTTGTTTGGAAAGGTATTTTATAATGCTGTTGATTTTCTGAGGAAATTTTGGATTGTTTATGATATATTTTCAAAACTCGAGTTCTTTTGTAGGTGGTTTAAAGCTGTGATGTGCTTACGTGAATGGACATGAGAAGAGGTAGTACCGTAGAAACCCTCTTTCGTTACACAGTGGTCTGAGGAAGAGATATTTCTCTCGTAATAATAAGTGGGGAAGGGTCCATGTCCAGATATGAATTGATTTAAAAGGGGTTAATTGAGACATCTTTTCCCTTTTATTGTGTTGAACTGTCCTGCATTGGAGAACAGAATTCCATTTGTTCTGTCAGATTTTTCTTGTGTGTTTCTTTTTTCAGGTATGCCTTAGGCCAGCGGTTCTCAACTTTTTGACTAACGCGTATCATCTAAACAAAAATTGAAAACCTTTAGTACCACCACTTCAAAGTCCTACTACCACCACCAGTCTTGAACAAAGCTCAGATCGCATAAATTTACGAGTGTCAGAGAAAAAACTTAATTAGGACGTTGGGATTTTAATTTTTGAATTTAATAGTTAAAAATATCTTGCTTCTTTGCGTACCACGTATTTTTCTTTTGCGTACCACCAGTGATACGCGTACCTCCGGTTGAGAACACCTGCCATAGGCCATTTTTAAGTTCATATCTTCGGAATCAGCTTTAGAGTAGCTGCATCTTTAGCAAGAGAGTATACTTTTTCATGTCTTTATTCCCTTATTCCGCGCATGTGCTTTCATCCTGTCAAGAGGAATTTTAATTATGCTTTCTTCTTGGAGAAGATAAAAGATTTCTTGTACTATTGGAGAAAGATTTTTGAAGTTTGCTGCTGCATGTAGCAAATAAAAAGAATCTAAATGACTTGTAAGCTGACTGCAATTTTTATTGCTTTTATTGCCAAATTTCCGCTGGAAAAAGTGTATTTTTTTGGCGCATGCGTCCTTTTCAGGGAGGCTGATGTTCAAGCACAGGAAGGGCATTTATGATCAAGTTTTATTTACATATAAAGGTTGTTTTAAATATTTTCAAGATTGTTGTTACCTCAGGCACAGCGATAATTCGCTTAATGTCTTTTAGGGTTTGATACTAGTTTACACAAACAAAGCAAGTCAAATTTGATATATTTACCGTCACGGAAATACTCTATAAATAAGTGAAATTGTTTTAGAATGGTATGCACAAATCATAATAAACTATTTATAATTATCATAATTAATTTATATTCAAAATGTAAATCTAAACAGAGCTACAAGTTTTAGAAGTGCACTATACTGCTCTCATATTTATCTGAGAGAAGATATACCTTAGAGGTTGCGATATCCGAGAAAGATGGAAATTCATCTCTGTGTTATGCCATTAGAAGGCATTGAATGGTGTTCTCCGGCATATATGCAATAATTTTTTTCCTGTGTATATGTCTGCGTGTGCAAGACTGAAAAAATATGGATATAAACATAAGCAATACATTTTAATTTTCTTTAATTACTTATCAAAAGACTGCTTTCCCGATATGCTACACTGAGAACATCGGCTAAACACCCAAGCTTCCGTGAAATTCTGTTGAAGAGTCTCTTGCATTTATCAAAATACATCTAGACTCATCCTGTTTACTGGACTGCTGTGACCAAGAACTATAATAAAGTTATTTATTGTATCACAATATATCTTGACACTCGAACAAGACTAGAATAGGGGCGGTTAATTTTTGTAAACAAGACTGTTATAGCAATAAATAAAGGTCTGCACAAGTTGATTATTTTGGGTGAAGGCAAAAGAGTTTGTACTAATTGCATATAAGTTTTGTTTAGTTCTAATAATGCATTCATGAATATGTTTCACTTTCATTGATGTATAAGGCAAGAAATATCCATATATTTAAAAAATAACTGTGTAGTTACAGAAACGGATACTGTTATATCTGGCTTGTTCAACAAAGACAGTACCAGTGTTATATACGAATTGTAATTGTTTGATTTGCTTTTGTATCACAGTCTTATTTCACATGATTTCTTCTAGATGTTCATTAATCGAAAAAATCATGCCTTCATCGGCATTTGTTCAAATGATGAAATTCGCGGTCTGTGGCAAGAGTACTGTAATTGTTTTAGCAGTACGAGGTTTTGAATAACGTAGGAATAATACGTTAGTAACAAGAATGAAAGAAAGCTGTCTTAAATCTAGCTTTTGTAGTCTAGTTTTTAGTCCCTTTTGTCATGTAACGTAATACGTTTATTTAATGCATTTTATATCTAAAACCTACCTTGGTGGTGAATTCTCAGAGCACGTTTCAAACAGCATTTCCATAAAGCACATATATTCTTACTAATTTCGGTAATATATGGATTATTTGATAGCGCTTCACGAAGCCTCAAGCAATAATTTCTTCAAGCGTATCAGGACTATAGATGCTAAATAATGCAAAAAGTTCTGCAGATGAAATAGGCTTAACCTGCATGTACAACTGAATATCCGTTTTCTGTTGAAGTTAAAACAATTATTTATTTGAATTCAGTTCGTCCTTTCATTATAAATACATTTCTTGAGTGAAATTCTAATTCATGTTACTAATGAAAAAAATTCAGATTCGAATATTTTACGAAAACTTGTTTCATTTACAATTAGTTAATGACACAGTCTTTATAAATAAATTATTGCAGACGGAAATTAGACTAGACGAAAATTTTCTTTTTGCAAGAAGTCAATGCTTTGATGAATATCACGACGGTTATATAGGATAATAACGTTTATATAGGATTCATTTAAAAACCCTGTAAATATTCTTAATAATCCTCCCGGTAAGAGCTATGCTTCATAATATACGTTAGTATCCTCATCTTGTGCTTCTGCATCCTATGAATACTTTCGGGCTCAAATTGGAATATATTTTTATATGAATGTGTTACTAATTTGATTTAAGATCTTCAGTTTCCTACTGCGTTTTCAATCTTTTAAATCTTTTCTAGTCTATGTAATCTTTTATCAGACGGAAGAAGACTGACAAAAGAACTGTCTCTGATGTGTTCCAGGTGTTCAGAATAATGTTCTGCTATTTCAGATATTTGTACACAGTAGTATTTATAAAAGAAAAATTAATTCAGAAAAATTTACTTGTGAAACTTTAGCGATAAATTCAGAATGCTTAGCTTTAAATGATCAGTTCTATTTTAAACATTTGATAAAAGATATGACTAAGAAATCTCTGTTTTCGTAAGGGAGATTAATGTGTTTTATCTGGTGACTATTCTTTAGCTGTGGTTATTACCTTTATATCGATATGCATAACACCCTCTGTAATAATAACTGTTTATGATATTTAGCAGGCGATGATCCAGATGAGTTAAAAGAAGGATATGACGATTATTTCCAGTGTCTTCTAGATGTAAGTATTTTTATATCTTTGAATTTCTCTTAATGGTAATTCAAGTCTAGCTTAGTCTAATAAACGAAAAATCGCTTCAGCGCTTTTAAGTTTATAAGTCTAGCTTAGACTTCGTCTAATAAGAGAAAAATCTCAACAATAGAAACTGATAATATGCTCAAATGTAAACAGACGTTACATTAGACTTTCCTTGTTTTGGGAGAATTCTCATAATATAAGGTAATCCCTTTGCTTTGGTTTATTTGGTAGTGGCAAAGCACACTAAGGTTATCTAAGGGGAGGGATGAATTCGTAGAGGACTTTCTACTGGAAACTGACTCATATACATGTTACACATGGGGAAAACAAAGAAAACGCCCGTACAACCCGACCATTCACCTGGAATCGAACCCAGGTCGAAACTACCAGTGTTCAACAATTTTACCGCTCGGCCACTGATAATCCCTTTAAACAGCCAAATATGTTCTAGTAGATTTAGTTATTCTAATAAATGAGATAAAAAATACATCGCTTACACATGTTAGTTTACAATAACAAATGGCTTGCAATGTGAAAAAGTTCTAAAATATATTCTCTTTATAAAGAAATGAATCGGAAATAAATGTGATCTGAAATAAATATTGCATCATAAATTAAGTCTGTTAAAATAATAACAAAAAACGCCAAACAGTTCACGGTATATGTTATTCAGCAAGCCAAAAGCTGACTCAGTAACTATCCTAGTTTTTCAGACACGAGATTTCCATACGCAGTTTCATTAACTGTCACCAAATAAATCTGCGGCAACAATGTTTCCGACATGCTAATGTTTATACCTTCTGGAGTCCAGACGTCCAAAGATACTTGTTCAGAGATATGTCTCTTCATGTTTTTTCTTTCCTTTTTTTCTTATGGCGGGCAATAGCCATTTTAGGCATTGACCGTTACGAAAGCCAGAAGCGGTAGTCATTTTATTATGGATCCACCTATTAGGCGGTAACCATTACCTCCTATGAAGGGAAAGACAATTTAAATCCATGCTTTATCCGGAATTCGAACCCGGGCCCTTCAGTACGGCAGTCAGAGTCACTACTACTTTCTCCCGTCTGAGCGGCTATGTCTCCTCATGCAGAGAAGCATTTATAGCAAGTGTTTCAAAGAAACTATGCGACTAAATATCTGTTGGAGAACTAATTGGTCGTAGATGTATGGAATTTAGAAAATGGATTGAATATTGTAGGTGTTCAGACTACTTTAAGTTTGTAAAAAATGATACCTTTTAGTAAAACTACATAAAATTTAATATTTGTCTGGCTTCCATAAAAATTCATTTTTAGAGATTAAAATTTTTATGGCGGTGTACTAATACATCACTGGTTAGATTTCGAAGGCGAAAGGCTATTATCAAAAGTTACGACTTTCTTCTGTTTTGACTGCTTATTTGGTAACTTTTGGTTATTTGGCATATAAAATTAAATCAATTCATTTGTAGTGTATTGTCTAGTTATAATAAAAAAGATAACAACAGTACTTGCCTTTTTTTCTTTTTTCTGTTGCTTAAGGATAAACAGAGTAGAAAATGAAAACTTTCTACTGTATTTTCGAATGAATGAATAATGCATAAAAGGTTTCTTAAAAATAATATTCTTCTGTGATAAGAAATCATTTACTGTAATTTACTTTGCAGTGCTTTGGAGACCTGAAAGGAGTCCGTTCTATCGATGGAGAACTTTGCGTAAGTCACTTTTAATACATAATTAGTACTTAATGTTAATCACAAGAAATATTTAGCAAAAAAATATTGCTGCACTTCTTAAAAAGAACAGGCATATTGAACGTAATCATGTTTATATTATTTAGAAATTAAAATTTCTTAATCTTCAATAGCTTATTAAATTGTCTGAAAAAATTTGAGCTTAATTGGTTTTTTAAAGGTTATTAAATTCGTTTAAAATTTCATTCGAAAAATTATTAGCACAAAGTCCATTGTAAAGTGATTTATAGAAATTTCATTCGCATCGCCATTTAATCATTTTGTCTCAACAAAGAGAACCTTGGTCAAGTTGCTAGAATAATGGCAACCAGGACTAGATGAAGTTTTCTCCTTAATCCACCCTTACACTGTATGATGAATACTGTTTAGACATAAGAATCGCAATCACTGTTGGTACTCTGCATAGCAAATAGATCTGTTCTGTATGGATGTAAGAGACAAATCTCAAAGTCTAAGAATACGTGATACATTAATGGAATGCTTATTTGGTCCAAACACGGGCCATTATAAGCTCTTGAGTGTAATACCACTGAGCTTTTTCGGATAAATTTAAGTGAAAATCTCTCATGACTACAGTGAAGTTCAGTTCAATCTGAAGATGAAAAACTCCATTTCCACACCTTTCAAACAAAAAAACGAAATGACTGTAAAAGCCATATTGAAGAGATTTCCTAGAACGGTTCCTCAAGAAGCAATTAAAGAATACTAAAAAGGCAGAAAATTTCAACTAAAGCAACTTACAACTTTGGAGCTACAGCTACAACTTACCGCTTTGGAACTACAGCAAAAGGAGGCTGTTAAAGCCGTCTTCAGCGTCAGAAATGTACTTAGAATAGATGTACCTACCGAGCAGTTTAACCCAAAGAAAAGGCCAAAGCAATTCTTTAAATGCCATAAATTTGGACTCTTACAGCATATATGTTACAGTTAAATAAGATGCGTGAAATGCAGTGAGAATTACAAGAATAATGCTTGCCGTCCAAAGAAAAGTGGCACTCCTACTAGAATGTTTTGCTAAGACCCTCTTGTAAGCAGTTATCGAGGATGTCCAGAGTTATTGAAGAAATTTCAAAACCTAAATTCTCAGATTGCTTGCAGAGAAAACTGCTTTTCAGGACGAATGAAGATTTTCGAGACCTAAAAGAACTGAAGATATCAGCCTTGTCGATAAAACCCTCAGAAAATAAAACTGAAATGCTAATGATGAATCACACCAGAAGCATATGATACAGTAAATCTGATGACTGATAAGTCAACATGGTCCATCATTCCTCTGCTGAAAGAACTCAAACAAGCAAATCGTTAAAAGATAAATTAACTGTTGCCCTTCAGAGTAAAAAAAAAACCATCTTCAACTTCGCTAAAACGGATTAATTCTTGAAGATGACACCATCATGACAGCAAGATTTTTCTCATGTAATAAGTAGAAGAGCTTCCTTTTTGTGTCACAAAATTCACATCCTTGAGTTTGAATTCCGCCGAACTTGAATTTGAATTTTATTCTTTCGCCTCATCAGCAGTGTGCCTCGTGCTCTAAAATTTTATTCAACGCCAACGCCTTGGGGTAAAAGCTTAAATAAGCATTATCAGTTCATCAGCATCGGCAATTAAGGAACACGTTTTAGACCTGCTGGCACGTAAATTAGCGGAGATAAATGGAATTTTTTCTTTTGCTGACCAATCTACATTAATTAGAAATAAATCGCTTAGTTTTCACAGCTTATTTTCCTCACGGATATATTGATGAAAATATTTTTAAGTTTTCGTGCACACAAACTTATAATGTATTTGGTACAATTTTAACTTCTAATCATGTAAATGCTGCTAATCGTGTGAATCCTGAAAACAATAAGAGATAAAATCACTCATAAAACGTATCCGTCGGCTTTATGTAGCAACAAGTATAGTGACTTTCAGCTACTTGCTGAAGAGTTAAAACGTGATTACTAGAGGTGTAAAACGAAATCCTGCTGCTAAAGTATAACTCTATAACTGTATTTCTTTTTAGATGCATTTGATGAATGACTCTGCTTGCATTCGCATTTACTGTGAGGAGACAGTATGATAATTTGAGTTTGGGAGAAAAATACGAGGGTCATTAATTCACTAGGGAATTATGTCCTGAGTTCTAATTTACGCATATATCTGCTGGCATTGCCAAATCATTTTTGCAATGTGTGACCATAAAAAACAAAGAATGTTAGTGAAATTTTGCTTAAGCAAAACTACAGCTAAGACCATGGTTGGAATTAGGCTTGGAATATCTTTTAAAGATGATGCTTTGAGTAAATTTTAAGTGGAAGAGAGATTTTCCAGAGTCGAAAAAAAGATGCATGTTAATAGAAGTTTGCCGCAACTTGAAAATCTAGAGGCGAGCAGAAAGGAGTGAAATATTAAAATAGTGCGAAAGACTACTAAAATGATCCGAAAGACTTAACACATAATTTCACTGCAATGTGTATAAAATCTTTCGATTCCCTCAGTTGCAGTCTTTCTGACGAAAAGCAAAATTTCAAGCACACTGTTTGCAATTGTTTTGTTTCCGTACATCTATAAAATGGTCGGGTGCTGTTAGCAGGAACGTACATAAATCAGTACCCAGAACGAACTGCTCTACTCAGATTGATGTTATTTGCCCCCCCCCCCCAAAAAAAAAAAAAAAAAAAGGCGGGAAGTTCTAAGGAGACGAGATCTAGCGGCACGGAACTTAGTTATGAAATGTTTGCGAACTATGAATTTTGGGTTGCCTCTCTGCAGAAGAAGAACACTTCGCTATACAGAAAATGACGCCATGTATTTCGCTTTGATTAGTCGGCTTCTGTATCAAGTTACGCCATTTCTTCAATTAAAGGCCTAGGGGTTGAAAATTCTGATTTCTTGCTTATAGCTTATGGTATAGCACGGGGTCCCTGCTTACTAGAGTTCTTCTTATGCCTTTTATGATATTAATAACATAGCGAGAACGCTAAGAACGGAAATTAAAACTTCATTTACCTGAACAAGAAATGTGAGGAGATGCCATAAAGAGTTTACGCTGTTAATCTAATCTTTGCAGATAGAAAGCGTAAGTTTTCAAATGTAATACAGCAATGAAGCATCTTTAGATAATACCCCTATGCGTACAAAAGCTTCTGTTAGTGCAGTGAAATTCAAATACTTCCAAAGCGAGTTGATTTGAAAAAGTCCTGGAATTACAAAGTAACATAAAATAATCTAGTATAAAATAATTTGACTGTAATAAATAGCCAAATGTAAACTCTACAAACTCAACGGATTATTTCATTATTTTCCACTATTTTCAAAACTACAATTTTGATCAGGGTCTCTGTATTTTGCAGAGTAACATAATGCATGTTTTTGTAAGCGCTTAGAATATATGTTTTAGATGCACATTATTGATATATTTGCATAATTTAAAATTTATCAAGCCACACATAAATAAGGAAAAAATGTTTTATTTTTGAACGCATGTGCCTACTATCTCTTTTTCTTTACATCAGTTTGATTTAGGAAAGATTTTTATCATATGTACGTTTGATATAAATCTTGCATGATTATAACAGTAAAATAATTTTTATGTGATTATCAGAATCTATAAATCGTCATTACACTATTACACACATAATAAACGTGACTAGGTGAAAAAAATGGCTCGAATATTTTGCTGTGTAATATTTAGTTGTGTGATGTATATGTTTTTGTAATTAGCAATTTTATTAGAATACCAACACTTCTGGTATTATGTATTTTTCAGGATGCTACTGTGGTGGTAAATGCGAACAAAAAGGTAAGCTGTTTTGGACAGTTGGAAAATATTTTGTGAAGTATTTCTAAATATCTTAATTGCATCTAAATGCATTAATTGAATTTTATTACTTGTATGGAAAATAGTTTTTTGTGTAAATAGGAAAATTACTCTTTCATTTTGTAGATACGTTTAAAAATATCGTGTGCTAAAAAGAAATTAAATTATTCAATTTCTCATTTAAAAGAAAACCAAAAGCATATGCATTCTTGATGCTCAAGACTGTTTAAAACGGAATTCAAGTAATCAAAAGGCACATCATATCGGGTTACTTAATGCTGCTGTTTTTTGCGGAAGTAATTTTCGTGATCTTATTCCAGCTATGAGGATTAAAGAGTGGGGACAGTTTGGTTTGGTTTATTGAGATTACGGTAAGCATAGCAGGGCTATTTCCTTGCGGGAGGAATGCCTCCGTAGAGGATTTTCTAGCCAGAACTGGCTCGTATACACGTTACACATAGGGGAAAACTACAAAACCACTCATTGAACCAGCTCGTTCGCCTGGAATCGAAACCAGCTCGGAATTACTAGTGTTCAGCGACTTTATTGCTCTGCCCTGGTGGGCTTCTAGTGTGGAAAGCTAAAGCGTTTAATGTTTTCCTACGTTAACAAAGATGAAAAAATAGGTAATATTTGTGGAAACAATTCAAACTGTATTTTGTTTGGTTAGCTAATTTTTGTGAGTTTCATCTTCTCTATTTTTACAAAGTTTTAGTAATTTTATATTATAAATAAAAGTAAACTTTCAGATTTTTTATTTATACCAAATCATTAAAAATTGCGTATTGTAAAAAATCTTAATTTATGAAAATATGCATTTTTAGATTAATCATTTATACCATTTTTACAGCTGCCTAATTACTTTATTTACCTTCCTCTTCAATTTGAAGCAGTCAGAATAATAATTAATCTCTCAAACAGTATTCAGAAATAAAATTCTTATTTCAGTAATAAAAGGCTGTTTAAAGTTAAAATTCTTAGCAAAATTGTAAAATCATGTAACAACTAGAAACAATAGTAAAATAGTAAAAGCTATCTCGTAAAAACTAAATGTAAAAATTAAAAATCGAGATGTCTTCAAAATTAAAAAGGGGTGAGAAAGGTCTCTCTAATTCCCGTTGTCTAGCTACTTTCGTATATAGTGAAGCTTGGCATCAAAGTTCAGGCATGGCTTTTTGCAGAGCGATAAGGAGGATATCCAATGACGACGCACAGAGGAATTTCATTTTTAATTGCTCATACTTATTTAATTCAAATAGCAGATCAATTTCCTTTTCCAACGATGTTCTCCAAATTACAAATTCAATAATGAGTTCCTAAGTACGATTACATTTTGACTTTCTGCATCATATTAATCTAACAAAGAAAGAAAGATGAGAAGCGTAGCAGCATAGGTCCTAGCAGCACAGGGAAAGAGAAGCTTCTGACGCAAAATTGGAGCGCATTCGTTATTTATAGTAGCGGTTATGTAATAGGCGCGAATGTTCTGGAAGGTACTGGTCTAGGGGACAATCCTGAATTGCAGAAAGTTAACTAAAGGTTGCGTGTTCGCGAAGAGTAAAGCCATCATATTTTTTTATATTTTACACACACACACACACACACACACATATATATATATATACAGTGGGGGTCAAACTTGTGGACACTTTTGGAAATTTTTATGTTTTTGAACTTTGTATGCTTATAGAAAACGTTACGTTTCACAAAATGCAAACTTGTATATATCATTTTAAAGAGAATTTATTACTGAATTCAATACAAAACACAAAATTCAATTATTTGCAATACAAAAAAAGTTAAACGATAATAGTTATCGATATACATTAGATAGTGATGATTGCAGTGAGTTATCAGTACTTAGTAGGGTACTCTTTATTTTTTATTACAGCTTCACATCGACGTTTCATTGAGCTGACAAGAGTTTTAAGCTCTTCTTTCGTTATTACATGATGCCAGGAAACAATTATAGCCTCAATTAGTTCCATTTTATTTGATGGGCGCCTCATTCGGACAGGAGTTTTCAAACGGTGCCACAAATTTTCGATAGGATTGAGGTCAGGATAGTTTCCTGGCCACGACAACAATTTAATGCTCTTTGTACGAAACCACTCTTTCGATATTTTGGCCGTGTGGCAAGGAGCAGAATCCTGCTGAAAAATAAACGAGGCATTGTTGGGAAAAAGATCTCTAATGGAAGGTAGAAGTTTTGGTTCCAGAATAGTGTCAATGTATTTTCTGGCATTCAGTGTCCCATCGATGACATGAAGGCGACCAATACCATCTGCTGACATGCATGACCAAATCATAACACTAACTGGGTTCTTCACAGTTGCTTGAATGCAGTCAGGATGTAGCTCTTCTCCTATTCTACATCTTACATATTTTCGCCCATCACTACCGAATAACGATATCTTAGTTTCATCACTCCATATAACTTGTGACCACTGATCATATGTCCAATTAATGTGTTCCTATGCCCACTGTAGTCTTTTTTTTTTTTTTTTTTTTTTTCGTTGCTGAAAATTAAGATAAGGCTTTTTTCGTGGAATTCTACCTCTAAGTCCAACATCTGTTAATCTTCTTCTGATTGTTCTTGAACTGACAGAAACACCAGCATCATTCAGATCACTTCTGATGGCCGCTGATGACATTTTTCTATCTTGGAGACATAGTCTTTTTATTCTTCTGTCATCAATAGATGTGGTGCACCTTTTTCGGCCTTTTTCTTCTTTGTTTTTTATTGAATTTGTCTCCTGATATCGTAAACAAAACTTTCGGACTCCAGATGTAGTCACTGAACCACCCACCTGTCTTGCAATTTCAGCATAGGAAAGACCACTTTCTCGTAACACAATAATATTACATCTCTTTCTAGGTGTCCAATCTACTCTTTTATTTGATGTCATTGCTTCTTGACTAAATATTAAACATTTTTACAAAAATTCCTACTTGTAATTGCAGTGTATAAGAAACAGGTCCTCCTTCTACAGAACAAAGCAAAATAACGAATTGTTTCAAATGTAAACATGATGTCAGCTTCTACTGGCAGTTACTAACATTTGATTGGTTCTGAGAACAAGAACAGTGATTGGCCAGAAAAGCTGGACATTACAAACCACTTCATAGCTGTGTTTTTTATTTATATTAAAGTACATATAACTTTTTTTTGTATTGCAAATAATTGAATTTTGTGTTTTGTATTGAACTCAGTAATAAATTCTCTTTAAAATGATATATACAAATTTGCATTTTGCGAAACGTAACATTTTCTATAAGCATACAAAGTTCAAAACATAAAAATTTCCAAAAGTGTCCACAATTTTAGCCACCACTGTATATACCATTCAAACCGCAACACCATGAAGGAAACATTAAAACAGCATGAAATTTGTATCATGTGTATACCGCGTTGGAACATGCAAATAATTATGATTTTAGAGCAGATCATGGGCGACTGCAACGTTCCTCACAATCTTTATATAAGAAGAGGAAAGACTGCCGTTTTGAATAACATGAATCGTTATCGTTCTGTTCATGAGTTCTTTTTTTTTTTTTTTTTTTTTTGTGTGTGTGTGTTTACAACTGCAGTATGCTCGTAGAAAAGCATGAGTATCATTTAAGCATGCTTCTGAGTTCAACCGAGGTAGAATCATTGCATACACAGATTGCTGCTTATCCTTCTAGGAAATCGGTCATCACGTGTCGGACGTACGCAAGCAACAGTCATACGAATATGAAACTGATGGATGCAAGAGGGAAAGACTAACGGACAGGAACGATTGAAACCGCCTCTTCGCACCACTCCGCGAGAAAACAGGTATATTGCATGCATGGCACTGACACATCCGCAACCGTATCACAATGAATGCAGGCTGTGACATAATAATCGGTGTCTGCAAGAACAATTCGACGTCGTTACAGTACAATAGACTGTAGTGTAGGCGTCCATTGCTTCGCTTACCTTTAACTTTAAGCCACGGGCGTTTTCGTTTGAAAGTAGTGCACGACATCTGTCTACTTTGTCTGTCTGTCTGTCTGAACGGCGGAGATGGACATCCGAATAGCAGACATTGCGTTTTCGGACGAATGACGCTTCTGTCTACAGTGCCATGATGGTCGGATTAGAGTTTGAGAACATCGCGGAGAGAGGCTTCTCGACTATGCATCGTCATACGTTGTGTTATGCATAGTCATATTGGTCTTGCACTTGGTGATATGGTGTGGGGTGGTATTGTATTCCACTTCGACGTACTCCAAGTATGCATTATCTGTACACATATCAGCCCACGCTATATATGCGAGGTTTTACAATCTGTTCTCCTTCCTTACCTTTAGGGACTGCCTGCTGCCATATTTCAACAGAAAAACGCACAACCATGCGTTGCTTTCAATATTCAAGTCTTCAGCTTAGCCCATCATACTGCATTGTTATCCTGACCTACACATTCTCCAGATCTATCCCCCATCGAACATGTCTGATCAATGACTGGAGAACGCCTAGCACGGCATGTCGCACTCGCACACGAGATGAACTTTGGTTACGTGGGGAGATAGTATAGTCTGCCATTCGCAACAACACATCCAAAGCCTCTTTCATTCACTGCTGTGTTGTGTAGCAATGGTTATCGACAAACATGCAAGCAACACTCATTACTGATTTTTTTAGCTTCCTCTCCTCAATAAAGGCTGTATTTCAAATCAATTAACACTGATACTATATGTAATCTCTGAAATTAATTTTGTTTTATTATCTCTTGTCCTTCTTCATGTTGTCTTTTGGATGACCAATGGTGTACATCTGAAAGGCTGTAGGAATTATTTTAATTTTCTAACAGACATTTTTAATTTTGAAACCCTTTCCTTTCTTTTCTCCTAACTACAACTCCCTACCAGAATGAGTTTTCAGTGTCGCGTTTTATGTAAATGAGGTAGAACCAGTATTGATTGGGAAGTTCAGTCACTTCCGTAGAAGAGATCAGAAGTTCTTAGTACAGCATGTTCTGCCTTCGGACCACGTCGTAACTTTAAGCCTACCGTACAGCCTTCGGCCGTACATGAAAATATGCATGAAAACCAAAAACTCCCTTTAATAACATAATAAAAAGAATATAACAAATTGTTGAAAATTCTTTGGTCTATTTTAGGGAGCAGCTGACAAATTTTCATCTGAGCCACGTTTCTGAATTATATCTGGATGATTAGAATTCATGAAATAAATCAAAAGTAAGCGCCAAATAAAAGCAAATTAAATTACTAAAAATAATCAAGATTATTAACATTTCTATAATGAAAATGAAGCATGAAGTAAAATAAAGTATATTTTTTTAGCCTTTTAAATAAAGCATAAAAATATAATCTGCTTTTACGTGACCCAAAATAAAAAATGCCGTATAAAACTTAAACAATATAAAATAAGAATTTTTCAGAATTAGAAACCATTTAAGCAATTATTCAAATTAGAAATATTTAATAAAATCAGTATTTCAAAAAATTAATTGTATAATTATTAATTATAGTACAATATTTATCAAAGTATTATTTTAGTTAATATTTGTTTTTCTAAAAAAATTGTACTATATTTTATTACAGTCTTATTTATTAAAATATTCCAGTTTCATTCATTATTTTAATTTGTCTTTTATTTAGCATTTACTTTTGGTTTATTAAAATGAGCCAGATAAAATTCTGAAACGTGGCTCCGTTGAAACGTTTTTGCTGCTCCTTGAAAAGAACCAAAGAATCGCCATCTATTTATTATACTATTTTTATTATTTTACTTTATTGAGCTGTTTTGTTTTTGTTCCAGTTTTGGTGTATGCTCTTCCTGTTAGATTGTGAATCACTAAATTTACTTTAATTGTTATAGCTTGATTATTTAACTAATTTCGCTGCATACTGCGTGCTTTATAATTAATAATCCTTATTTTGAAACTTCTAAAATGTTATGTATATGTTTAGATGTGTGTGCTTATCTATATACATCTACATGTTTATTGGTAAAAAAAAAAAAAAAAAAAAAAAAAAAAAAAACCCAGTTTGTTTAAATTTTTCAGTTTTATTGGGTAAAACACTTCAGTTTCATTCTAAACATTATGAAAAAACTTACATCATTAGCCTTATATAGAAATCATATGACTGGGAAATAATTCTGAAATGACGCACTTCAGAAAGTTAGTTCATTATATAGTATAGATCGTTATATAGCTATATAATATATATTGCTAGTTGTACCATAGGAAAGCATAAATAACCAAACTAGAAATTTCAAATTTCAAAAGGAGGCTTAAGAAGCTATTACAAATTATAATTAAAATTTTATCTCACATTTATATATTATCAAACATTCTACAATAGGATTATTCAAATTTCGGATTAATACCTAAAATTTCGCTTAAAGTTCTATGTTTGCATTCTATATCTTGCAATCAAAATATTGAGATGGATTTTAGGAACAATGAGAAATATTTAATCTTGATTCGTATGATATTATGTAAACTAAGATGGAAAACTGATATTGAATATTATGCAACACTTAATCAATATATGGATGTTATTAGATAACGAGTTTTAAAACCTTTTCTATTAACTACAATACGGTGAAAATGATCTAATAATGTACTCATAATGTACCAATACGTCTCGAAAAGTTCAAGTAACTCTATCTAGGCGTTTTAATGTTAATACTTGTAATAGGATACTGAACAGGATAGTATATGGATGTTATTTATATTTGAGTAAAATACTTTTTTAGGCAGAAATGTCTTAATGCAAATACTATTAATGCAACAATCTATGAATGCATCTTTCGTATTTTGCAAAAGCTACCTTCGCTTCTGTGTAGGTTTTTGCAAAGAAAACAATGTCAAACTTTTAAAAAATCTTTTTAATCTTTTTAAATGCTAAGTCCTAGATCGAAGTACGTTCGAAGTTCGGTATACGTTCGGTAAGATCGAAGTACGTTGTTCTTAGGCACTGTTATCTTATGAATATATTATTTGTATAATAATAGAAATGTATATTAATATATACAAACATTTATATGATATTCAAGCCTATTTATTCAAATAATAGCTACTGATTAAAATTATCACTAACAAATTTCTTTGACAAAAACATTTCTATTGGCCCATTTTATTTTGTGTACCATACTTACCTATGATATTAGTACTTTTTCTATATTTTGAAAAGTTTCGTAGTATGGTTCATTTTAAGTCAGTTGAGTAAAATATAAGTTAGACATTAACAGAGATTTGAAAGAAAAATTAATTTTTTATAAAACGACTCAGGTTAATTATAAATATCGAATTGGTGGCGGAGTAGATATTTAAAAATATTTATATGATTTTAATTTTTTTGTTAATATAAGATATGATTTTTGAAATTTTTGAATAAAGAAAAGTTAATAAACTGCAAAAGGATGTTCGGAAAATCTAACCTTTCCTACTAGTACATGCATTTATGCTATGGTATTAATCATTATTAAAATAACAATTGTAGCTTAATCTGTAATAATCTACCTTCATCATTGGTCAGAAAAAAAACCCCGCTTTTGAGCAAGGAATTTAGTTACATAAATTAACTGAAATTTTATGTTAAACATTTTAAATTTTATTATGTCACTTTAGTATCACACTTTATTACGTCACGAAATTAAGTGGAAATACGTAAAATGTTATTTATTAATCAAAGAAAAAAAAGGATTATTTACAGTTTATTCTAAGCGATTGCTGTGTCAATAATGAATCTTTTCTTAGTAACAAATTTATCGAAAGGGATTTGCGTTAATAATTATGTATTACTCATTGCAAGTTTACATAAAAATATGTAAATGTTAATTATACATTTTTTCCAGCAAGCGTTGACCATCGAAGATGTTGCAAGTGTTTTGCAGGTGAGATATCTTATATATTTGACTTTTATGGCTAATTATGGAAATAAATGTATTTGAAAGTTTCAGTTTATTTATTCTCAGTTTAAACCCTACTGATTGTTGCTTTGAATATGAAGAATAGTTTTGAAGTGTCAGTCCTTATTTCTTACTCCCGGGCTGAATCATTAAATAAATTACATACTGCTTAATATGAACACAACGCATTTAACAGATATTCCAAAGTTTCAGATTTTAGATAAAGCCATTAATCTGTATGTTATTTCTTAAAGAAAATAGGTTTTCAGCAGCTTGAAAATCCTTCCTTTTCGGCTCGTTAATCTGTATGCTTAAAATACCGAAACGCCCGTTTCCGTCCATTAACCGTCCCGTCCGTTTCCTTCCCTCTCCGTTCATTCACGCACAAAGAGGTGCGAAGATTTTAAATATCATCTTTTCTACTTCCTAACAAGGAAGCTTCCATTTTGAATGAAGGGCTGTCTCGAGCGTTTTGGCCTTCAAAGGGTTAAACTGTGTCATGGAATTTCATGTCATATAATAAATGGAGAATCAAAAAGCTTGCCTGGTCAGTTGAAGAGTGGTTCAAGAATTTATGCACTAAAATAGATAGATATGAATTAAAGACATTTTTAATGTTGACGAAACTACTCTATTATTTTAACTTATGCCTTCAGAAACCGTAGATTTCAAAGATGACCAGTGTCATGGAGCTAAGCAACGTAAAGAATGTTTCATTTTGCTTTAATTTGTGCAGATACTGAAGGTACGGGGAAAATAACTCCTTTAGTTACTGGAAAGTTTCAAAAACCAGGCTGCCTCAAACATGTTAAAACTCTGCCATTAGAATACAAATTAAATAAGAAAGCTTGGATGACTGAAGATAATTTTCAAAATGGCTCAAGAAAATGGACAAAATTATCAGCAGACAAAATCACAAAATTTTACCTTTTATGGATCAGTGTACCGCCTATCCAAATGACAGATTTCTTGCTGAGATGAATATTGTTTTCTTCCTAGCACACTGCACTAGTGTAGTACAGCCTTTACATCTGGCTGTCATTAAGAATTTTAAAATGTTCTAGATTGATTCAAATAGCCCTTCAAAATATAACTAAAAGAAATACAACACAGAAAAATGTTAATAATTTTGAGGATAAGAATATGATTTTACTTGCCTGGACTCAAGTAAAGCTACAAACAATTAAAAATAACTTCATTAAAGAGAGATTTTTCAAACCCAGTGTCAAGTGAAAACGTTGACGATGAAAACGATGATGAAGCAGTGATTATGGATGTTGAAGATTAGAAGCTAATAGAATTAGACATTACAGTCGAGGAATTCGTAAACTGTGGTGCCAATGTAATGATGTCAAACTTATGCACAGTCGAAGAAGCGATTGAAAACATTTTTCCAGGTAAATATAAGTAGCGAGGATGAAGAACAAAATGAAAAAATAATTTCACCTTCTTTTCACACTGCTATCCACTGAATTGACATCCTCAGGAATTTTTTTGTGTATAATAATAGAAGCGAGAAAACATTTCAAGAACTGAATTCGATTAATAGCGCTTTATTTAAGATTCAGAATCAAAAGACACGTCAGACGAAAATTAAAGAATTTAAAAAAAAATTTAAATTTGCTTAAAGATGTTCTTGGAAAAAAATATTTCTTATTCAAGATGGTAATTCAAATAAAAGTATGATTTTTTTCAATTTTATGTAACTGCATGTACAGGAATTTGCATTCTTATAATTTAAAAAAAAATGCTTTATGTGGTTAAAAAAATTAAAAAAAAATTATTATAAATTATGTTTTTTTTTCTTTGGATTAAAAATATTATTTCTTTTAATCTAAATGGTTAATGTAAACAAGACAAGGCTTCAACGTTATTGGCTTATAATGCCACACAGAAATTATCAAATGCAGGGATAGTACTGCCGTATGGTGATTCATTTGTATTTCTTTTTATTGCCATATGGGAATGCACTCGTAATTCCTTTAGTGCTATTTAAAATTGCACAGAAAAATGCTTATCCTTTTCCTTAAACATGGCGGAGATTTCCATGTGGCACAGCCTTTTTGGTTCTGACATTGGCAGTACCTGTCGTGCTACACAGAAATACGACAGTTTGCAGTAATGTACTTTTACCTCACTTGTGCATTTAACGATGCCACACTAATGGAATTTTCGTAATGACATGATAATTTTAAACGCTATTTTACAATGTAGCACAATAAAGCTTGTTTCTATTCCTAGTTAATATTTTTCTATACACAAATTTTATTAAGGTTTAGAATTTTTTGGCTCTCTTGAATGTTACAAATCCTATTCTTTCCAAGAACATTAATGGTATCAAAATAGGTAAAAATAAATTTAGCGTTGTCATACATATGGGCAAGCAAACTATAGTTTATATTATACTTCATATTAAAGTTGGTTAAATCTGAGTTATAGTTTAAAAAGTTAATTCTTATCTTTAGAATTCATTATATGCTTATACAAAATTGAATTCGTTTTATATGATGACATTTTAATTACAAAAACACGTTGTTTGATTCAAAAATTATGATATGAAATAAAATCGAACGTATGAAGGAAATCGAACGTATTATCCTCTTTCCTGTTTGACTGGATGTGAGAAGGTGTGAGGAAAGGAATATTGTCAAATTAAAGTGTAAAAATTACGAATCTTCACTTTTCTTGGAACATATTATTATTATTATTACAAAAGTACTATTAAATGCTTGCAAATTGTTTAAGTTCTTCAAGAAACAATATTAAACTGAAATTGCTTTAGAATAAATCTAGTATAAGGAGTTTTATGAATACAATTAAAAATCTATTTTTATATAAGTGTTATTCAGATGAAAAGGTGCAGAATTACAAACTTTTTGTGATACTGTAATACCAAATATTTAAAACTAGTTGAAGTAGATTTTAAAGAATTCGTTCCACTGAACAATCAACATTAGATTGCTACTTTAGAATATGTACTGTTACTTTGAATAATGGCAAAGCACACGCGGGCTATCTGTCTTAGAAAGGGGAATGCCGACGTGGAGGAAACTTTAATAGAAAGTGGCTCGTATTCAAATTACACAGAGATAAAATCACAAAAGCACCAATACAGGCAGCCAGTTCCATGAAAACGAATTACCAGTTTTCAGCTATCTTACCCCTCGGCTGCTGGTTAAAAATGTTGCGAATAGAGAATTCTAATTCTCTATTTGCAAAATTTTAAATTCTCTACGTTGAGATGACAGTCGGACTTGAAGGGAATTTGAAGCTCTTAAGTTCTCCTTTTAGAAATTGAAATGTACAGGTGCTTCCTTGTCATAATGCGTAAGGTGATGTCAGATTATATCCATATTATAAGGATAACTGTCTGACACTGAAATTCTCCTACGGAAAAAAACATATTATAAAAAATTAAAAATTTCCTGCAATTTACCTTTTTTGTCCTAATTTACTTGATGTCTGAAAAATTAATTTAAAACTCTTTAAACTTTTTACTTTCTCTCTTTATACTTCATTCAGCAAATTATGAGAGTAAAAAATCTTTTTCTATCCTGTTCAATTTAGAGATCGACTTCCGCGATTAACTCAAATTCACGATTAATCCGAAAAGGAAACAGAATAACCCCAGTTATACTTAACCCTCTGACCATCAAAGGCCGTATATATAGAGCCTAGTATATTTTTGATGATGTCTATAAGAACGTATATATACGTACATCCTGAAATATTTCCAAGAACAAATTTGAGCCTTTTTAGTGAAACTCCGTGCTAGTGAGAGAGTTTAAATAGGCACTGTTAATGATGTAGCCTGTTTTCAAACACTGAATGAGCTTGTGATTCTGAAGAATAAGTTAATTTGTTAACGTATATTAAACAGTATTTAAAGTAAAAATGCAGATGCTGTAAATACAAACGTGATTAGGAATGTAGAAACTATATTATAAATAGCAATAAAGAGCAATTTTCTCATTCTGCACCTTTCGCACACAAGTTTGTTTGATATCTTAAGATAGTATTTTTCTCGTCATTCTCTAATAAGCAAATTTGTTTTTTGACAGAACTCAATCTGCACACAAAAAATTCGAGAATCGATTATATGTATATTTAAATCAAAATCACACCATATGAGTAGGTTTTACATAACTATTTAAAAAACTTAACAATTTTTAGCTTTCATTTGTATTTTGTGTTCATCTTGAATTACCGTTTTGTTCTTTTATGCTTGCATGTGATTTTAATATAAATGGTGTCTTACATTTGATTTCACCTCTCCACGATCCATGATTTTTAATATCCAGTTTAAAAATGGCACTTTCTCACACTTTCAGTTATTGTTCTGTTTTCGGCGAATTTTCAAATTGCTTATAAAGTAAAATTTCTATGACGATAATCTGATTTTTTTTTACTAAGCGCTTTATTCTGAGATAATTATTTTTACGCGTAGTTTTAAGTACACCCGTGTAATATTAAAAAACGTAGTATATCTTGCAAAACTAGTCACAAGATATTACATAATATCATACACTATAGATCGTCTTTTTTTCTTGTAATGATTTACTTGATAATTTTACTAATATCTTTATTTGAAAACGAATGCAATTTTATTTAAAAACAAATTAGAAATAAATTAATATTGTTAAAATTAATATCAAGTTATTTAATTAATACTGATCTAAAATTATAAAACTTGAAGAAAAAGAAAAAAGAAAGTACTGTTTGAAATTAAATACCTGAGCAGTTTTCATATAACTGAATGCCATGTGTTTATAAATACTATATTACATTGCATTTAGATACTCATTAATTTTATTGTCTGTTATGCTTTGCCTTATTATATATACCCTTCTTAACTTTATATTTCATGTGCAGCTGTACTTAGTGGATTATAACTCCGAAAAAATATCAAGAAGTACAGTTTCTTAAGTAGTAGTATCATTCCTAGGTGGAAAAATACACGCTTTGAACAATCCAACATTTAATGCTAGTGCCTCTCGAATTTAAGCATTTTAATCTAGAAGAATACGCGTGCTGATCTTGTTATATTTTACTTATAAATACTTATATTAAACTTTTAATGACCAATTTGGTATGTTATTCTAATTATTCCCGCTATTAACCTAGTTTCCGTTTTTGGAGAGGCACGCGGGTAGAGCGAAGTTTACGCATTAGTAGGATATAATGTACAGTTTAACAGCTAACTGCTATTCTTTTTTGAATCATGATGAGGTTTCTTCGACGTTAGATAACTTTGCATAATGCCTGAAATGATCAAAGAGAGCGAAAAAATATTACAATTTTTCGCACTAAAAACAGCACTAGAAAGTGCAACTTGAAAAGGATAGATTAATAAAAATTAAAAAAAAAAAAATAAGGCATTGCCTCGGATCTCTCACCTTTAAAATTATATGAAACATAATAATTGCAATATTTATTGTTAGAGAACCTGTCATGCTAGAGCACGTAACTTATTATTGGGTTGTATAACATGGCTTACTCAAATGACTATATCAAAAGATTAAATTTCGATGATTACCAAAACACAATGATTAGAAATATATCAAGCAAAATAAAATTGTCCTAAATTTTGTGTCTCGTTTTATAAATTATCTGTGTGACTTAAAGTTACACAAGCAACAGCAAGATTTTATTCGAATTCCTCTCATATGTGTTCCACAGTTTCATTGTCACTAACTCCACAACAGTAATAAAGTAATTTTTTAGCTTATAGCAATTTTTTAGTTCTCTAAGAAATGTTTGCATGTAATCAGCTGAATATTGCGGCAAACTTTGAAACAAATCAAAAATCACATCATTACTGCTGCGGATAAAGGATACGTTAAAGACAGTACGTGGTCAGTTCCAAAACCATTCCCAAAGTTTTCATCTAAATTATAGAATGATGCACAATGCTAAGTGACTTGTTAAAACAAAACATAAACTTTTTTTTTGGCTTCATCTAAGTTTTGCTAAACTTTATTTGTACAGTTACTGAAACTGGAAAATTAGATAAATAACTTTGATTAATTCCTTATCACAGAATACACTTTGAAGCGACAGCCCTTCTGAACTGTGGCTAAAACAAGATAATTAATTTACGGTAATCAGGAAACTTAATGTTCCTAGGTATTTGTGTGTATTATAATAAGAAATGAAAAAGAGAGAATTTTCCGTATAAGTTTAAAATCTTTGTATCTAGATATTCTGTTTTGAAAATCAAAGCCATAAAATAATTTTTAAATCAAAAATTAAAAGAATTAGGTATTTTTCAGAATGGCTGACATGATTTCAAACGGCTTCATATGTTAAATTTATAAACAGTAAACGAGAAAGAATGAAATAAATGAAAAATAATATAATAAATTTTACTTGTAAATATTCTACCGATGTTACTTTACTTACACAACTAAGCATTAAATTCCTTTCAGATTTATTTTAGCATATTTTTCTAATGTCCCTACAGCAGTAATAATAGTTGATGAGATCACGTAGTTTTGCAAGTAGTGTTGAACAAACTCAATACCTTAACACATTTCTAACATGAAATTTACTTTATAAAATTTGGTTTCATAAGAATGCAGCTTGAAGCACAAAATCATTGTGCCCAGTGTGAGTTATCCAAGAAAATATGACAACATTTTGCAATATGATTTTGACGAAATTCTAAATTTTAGAGATCTTCCTTTTTTATTTGGTGTATATGAAATTGATACATTTATAATAGGTTTGAAATCATCTAATTTGAAATCTGGTCATCATTTTCAATAATTTTGGTCAAGTTAAATATTAAGACAGTTTTCCTAGAAAAATCAGAATTAAAAGAGTATATTTTTAATATCTTTCGTTTACAAGTGGTGAGCTAAAAAGCAGATCGTGATATCAAAATGTAGCAAAGAAGTATTGTCTAAAATTCCAAATAAATTACTCTAAAATTTTTAATGTGTGTTTGTTGTCGAGTCCATATATCCAACAAGAATTTTGCCGGGGTCTCAGGGAGGTTGAATTTCTACTTCCACTCCACTTTCGAGAAAGAGCTGTCTCGGGGGGGGGTGGACCGAGGCTCTCCCACCCTTCTTCCCTACCACCAAACCACAAAAGAGGACTTTTGGGTTACACGTGAGTGCCCTCATGTCGCAGAGACGCTAAGCATTTCTAAACATACATGCTTTCTCCGGGTTTCGAACCAAGCCCTTCGGTACGGCAGGTAAAGGCGCTAACCGCTATCCCCTCTGGGCGGCTAAAATTTTTAATAAAGATAGTATAAACTCTTTTCGAATTGAAATTCTATACATAAAATTATGAAGGAATTACTGAGTATATAAAATACTGATTACAATGCTTTTCAGTAAATGCATGGTATGCCAGAATAAAGTTGGTAAACAGCGAGAGTACATGCTGCGGCAGAAAACAAGCAAACAGTGTCCTATTAACTACTTAACAGAGAAAGAAGTGAGCCGTTCACCATAATTTCAGATCTGGTTGTTTAGATATAGTTCCACAGCAATAACTGGCGGCAAAGCTGCCCCCCCCCAATTTTGATGGAAAGTATCCCTTGGGACGGGTTCATGGGTCTCCCACCTCTCTTTTCCTACCACCAGATCACTGGAGAGGACTTTCGGCACTCCTGTATTTTTAGTTCCCTCATGGCACACAGACGATATGTATTTACAAACATCTATGGGTTTCAAACCCCGACCCAACAATACGCCAGCCGCCAGCATCGCTAACCACTACATCAGTCAGGGCAACCCCCAGCATTAAGCGGGAAATGCTTTAATTTTCAAGCTAGGAGGCGCTGGTCAATTATGACAAGCGGTTGCAAATGCTATCTTAATCTGTGGAGTATCTTAGTATCTTAAACTGAAGCCGATAAACGCTGGCAGTGCGCAGTGGCCAAAATACGCAAAAAATGTCTGTTGAACATACAGCAGGCAACATGCAGTTTATGAGCGAGACTTTGAACATTATTGACAAGAGGATGCGAAGGCTAGCTGATTAGCCTGTGCAGACTTATTGGAAGGTGTCTTCCATATAAAGAAGACATTTGTGACAAAAAGGATCTGTATGCTTAAGGATAAACAGTGCCACCTTTGCATGCTCTCGTTGCCAAGTTCATTGCTAACTCTAAGTTACCCATTTCTCGCCTTATGTCGGTAAGATTTATTTTTGCTTATCTTTTTTTATCCTAGAATATACCCTAAGTTTGGCACCTTTATTCTGGAATACCCTGTGTAATTTCAATCATGTTATTAACAGTAAAACCTGATAACAAAAGGATGTCCAGAGTTTTTAACAATAAATTAAAGACATTTATTAATGAATATTTTTATTGATGAGAAGCATGATTTCGTCCTTTCTTTTATAATGCAGTGCATAACAGGAGAGTGTCTACAATCTGTGCCTGATTCAGTCTGTGAAGGAGCAAGTACAGAACCTTCAGGAAGCACTTCTGCAACAGAATCTGATGGCTCGGACTTGGACTCCGATAGCGATGATGATAATCCTGATGGATCTCTTGCTGACAGTAACAGTGAAAGTGTTGACCTTGGTTTAGGACTGGGACTTGGTGGAAATGTTGACCTTGGTTTGGGACTGGGACTTGGTGGAAATGTTGACCTTGGTTTGGGACTGGGACTTGGTGGAAATGTTGACCTTGGTTTGGGACTGGGACTTGGTGGAGTCGGGGACGGTAACATTGAAAATGCTGGCCTTGGTTTAGGACTGGGACTTGGTGGAGCTGCTGACAGTAACATTGAAAATGTTGGCCTCGGTTTAGGACTTGGTTTCCCTTATTATTATGGTGCATTAGGTGCTTATCCTTATTATCCTTTCAATATATATGATTATCTTGCAAATTACGGTGACGATTTCGGTATCAGCGGATATAGTGGATTTTATGATTTTGATTCATATTATGATTTACTCAATGAATATTTTGCAAACCAAGGCAGCAACATAAATTCCAGAGTTATGTATGCTTAGCAGAATAAAGGACGCAATTCTTATTGAAAAGCTAAAATGGCTGCTGTAAATGCTATACAAAGATCTCGAACATACAAAAGAATAGCCAGAGATATAAAGAAAAATGCATCTTTTGCATTTCTACACCAGTGCTCATAAAATAATTAGTTATATGTATGGGATAATGGTGACTGAAAATGATTTCTTACGACATATGAACTGGAAGATCAAAATCAAAGGAAATTAAAATAAGGACACAAGAAACAGTGATTGAATTGATAAAAAATTTGTAAATGTACTTCATGGGCGCAGATTTATGTTTCCAAAGAAGTCATAATATACTTTATTGAGAACATTTAATTCAATAAATCTAAAATTTAGAATGACTGTTATATTTGCTGTCAAAACTGTTGCTTTTTGTTTCACAGTGCTGTTAATGCTGACAAAAAAATTTTTTTTTCCAAATAATTAAATATGTGTTATCATCCTTTAAGTATTTTATATTGTCTACTATTAACTTAAGGCTAAAAAATTTGTAACATAATTATTGATTATTTTTCGAACAGAACTGTAACAATTCATAACAAGATGATGTGAATTCAAACTTAATTTTCTTATTGAATATTTATCACAGTTGAAAGTATTTTATAATTCTGTTTCATGTGCTACGAGTGAGATCACTCCTGTATGAATTGAAAGAGGGATTTACATTTCCGATATATTTTCGCTTTATCTAGGCCCTATATTATGAGAATGACTGATTCCTATTTAGTTTCTCAGGAAATTTAATAAAAAGTTCTTTTAGTATTAATAATTGCTATCATCAGAATAATTTTCAAACATTTTGCATCAAAAACATGAAGATTACGCATAATTACTTAATTCCAGAAATAACAATAATAAAATAAAATTGGAAAGGTTTCAGATTTTAATGATCGCTCAAAAGGGTTTATTAAGGTTTTTTATGCTCTCACTGAGCTCACAGTCTACCAGTCTGATGTTACACTCACTCCTGTTAACCTATCACTTTTGACTTTTTAGCTTTATTATTACGCATAATTGTTTTTGAACTTACACCATATGCAATTCAACAGCAAAATTACAAAAATTTTGAAAGCAGCATAACAGTGTACATTTAGAACTCCCGAAGCAGCGTTAAGTGTTGGCATAATTTTTTTCAGTATTTTCTCAATTCATCAAATGAATGCTCAGTATTCTTACTAAGATGGCTTTACAAAATCTTCTTTTTTTCTTTTTTTTCTTTTTATTATTAACGTTTTGTGCGTGTACTTTAATTATTAAATAACACGTTCTTCGCGCTTACCCCAGATAAAATTTGATTCAACAACAAAATTATAAAATAATTTAAAACAACATATCTTTATAATTTCCAATAAGTAGTTTCGCGTGCTGGAGATAAAAGTGTTTTATTCCGCCCAGTGTTGACATTGCTCGCTTTGAAATCGTTGAGTTTCTTAATCGAAAATTCGTTAAAATATTACAGAATATGAAATAGGTAATGAAACAAATTCTAAATTCAAAATTCCGGCTTCCAGGTGGTCATATTTGCGTGGAGGACTACATTATTCAAAATTTGATGGCTGCAGGCCCCGTTGTTTTATTCACAGTGCGAGAAATATACATAAATTCATTTAATTTTTTAGTATTTAATTTCTTTAAATATAATACAGGGCGATAACATTTGTTGGCAACAGTGAAAAAAGTGATACAACGCATTTAAATGTTTCGACGCAAAATGTCGTTTCGAGACTAACGTCCCTTTTGGGCTACGAATAAGAATATTTTTTAAACGGGCTAAAAGCTGTTGTATTCACACATGTAATATCCACAGTTGAATTAAAATGTCTTCAGAATTCTTTCTATCTTTTGCGATCACCTCGCTTATGGATTGAATTATTTTTAAAACTTTGATTTTAGCTTTTCCTCATTGCCAGATTAATTTTCAAATTATTTTTACAATAAAAAAATAATTGCTATAAGAATACCTCGTTAAGTGATTTCGCTTTGCGATAGCTTTTTTCTGGGAAGGGTCGCAGCCCAATATTTGCAGAGCTAAAACTTAAGCGAGGTTTAATGAGAATGGATTCAGTTTTAACCACAAATAAATGTCCTTTAATTTGGATTTAAATTGCAATATTATATAGGACAATTATTAATATAGCTTCGATTCTGAATTATATTTTCCTTTGGAATATGAAGACCAACTCAACAAAATTCCATCCGAATCGGAAAAAACTGTAACAGTTAAAGAAGATTAAGAACAGTCAGAGAATAAATATTTATTATACTAATAGTTTTAGTGAGTGAATTTGAAACTCCATTAACTTGTGTTTATGACATGGCAGATAATTTATGAATTTTAAAGAAATTAAGTTTTTAGGCTGCTGAGATTTTTCAGGAAATTTCAGATTTCTTTATTTTATATTTCGAAGACAAATTTCACGAAAATTTGTGATTTCTCTGAGATCTACAAGAGATTCACGAACAACATTGAAGAAAATATTTAATACTTATAAATAGTTTGATTTATCCAGGTAAATTATAATTATTTCAATGAGAGATATCGATGAGATAATTTACAAATTAAAAAACTCTAGAAGCGTGAAACTTTCTAGTTGAATTCAGCTGTTTTAGTAAAATGTTTTATGCAAAGTGTTTCAAATTTTTCTGATAATTGTAGTTACTGGTACCAAAAGAAAATTTAAAACTGTCATAAGAAAAAATCATCATAAAAAGTATAACGTGAAGTTAAATTAACAAAGCATTATCATCCCTAAATTTGAAAGATTTCGCGTTGCATTTCTATAGAGGCCTTTTTAAAAAAACTATGATCGTACTGATTTGACAAATGGTTATTATCAAGATTTTAAATTCTGCATAGAGGTTAAAAACTTGAATTTATGGATAAATAATCTACAGCTAATATCCAGTAATACAAATTTGGGACAGTGGTTAATTAAATGATGATGGGTTTGGATCAGTGAATTATTTCAGAATTTAAATTAAAAATTTTTGTCGCAAATTTTATAATTACGATTTAAATATTTGGGTCTGACTAAGCCATTTTACTTGTAGGAAATACATTTTAAATTGTTGAACTGATTATCAGTTGATGTACAGCAGTGTTAAACCTGAAATTCTACAGGGCACCAGATACACGGACTCACGAAGATCCCAGCCCATCAAGATAAATGAAAAATCCAAATAATTTGGTAGTCTTTTTCCCTCTAAGTCAGATATTATTTATTTTTATGTGAGTGTGGGAGTTTTATCTTTTCATTTATCACGTTTCGCTCCAAAAAACAATTGTACAGCTAAAAAAAATTGAAATATTTTAAAACATTTTTAGTGATATTAAACAATAGAATTGTTTTAATTTCTTGAGCACACAATAATAGCATTAAAAACAATAAAAAGAGAACATAATGAAGATAAATATAAAAAGAACGAAATATAAAATAGAAAACAATCATAAGCATATTGAATAAAATGTAAAATAAATACAAATAGAAAACGATGAAATTAATTTTTTTATTTATTTTAAAACTTAAATATGCAAGTACAATTTCGTTTTTGAGTTTCACTGTCTAAAATTTAATAAAGAAATTATTATTTATGTAAAACATAACTTGTTTTAGCCATCAAAAATTTAACCATGATATTATACTTTGACTGATGCAATATGATAAAATTACTCACCAAGTAAGCAAAGAATAATTTGTCTATGCACAATAAATAATTTCTAATCCCTTGGGACTTATGGATTATATATTCCACATACGTCCCATGCATTTGTAAAAATCAGTTTTAAAGCATTTTAAGAAGCTGTACACTGTATCATCTATTTTCACCAAATATATAAGCTAATAAAGTTGAAAATGTGGTAATATATTGGAGAGAAGCGTATTAAATCTTGAAAAAGGACGATAGATCTAGATTACATGAATTCCAATTATCTTCGTTTCGGATAATTGGAATTGTACATAACTGAAGGCTCCGCCATAAATTTTGAATTAATGAATAAATACGAATATATATTTTCTTAGTTAGAATATAATGAAAATCATAACTCCGTATTTATAAGACTTTATTCCGGAAAATGGTTCAATAAAGTAAATGACAGTTGAAAAATCATCTATCACAAATATAATGTTCTAGTTATAAATGGAATTAAATCCTTATTAATGCAGCATACTGTAAGGTTTCCCTTAGTTTAAATAATTAATTATTCTAATTTTTGTTATCTTTTCTGAACTCCTAAATTTCCCGTCGCATTTTCTCTCCAGAATGCAAGCAAATTAAGTTAAAGTGAAGAAGAGAATTTAAACGGGTGAAAAGAAAAAGTTAGTCAGAGTGTGATTTCGCTAGCCTAGCGCACGTGGCTATTGCAAAGAATCTCTAAGATTAGAGATTCTTTGGCTATTGTGTCCTTTCTGCTGTTAAACTGAGTTGCTGATACGCCGTTTTGGCGGTTTAGTTAAAGTCTATTCACCGGTGTAGGTTGATGAGTCAGCCTGTTAGTCTTAAGCATTTTTGTTGAAGAGTTGGCAAGTCAAATAAAAGGGCAGTTTAAATACTTTCCTCTGTGTGCTATTTCTTCACGACTGTGGGAGTCTCCTGGCTTAGTAATAGAAAGTATCTTTGAATGTTAGCAAAAGGGGTGTGTTCTCTTAACTTATATACAATCATTATTATTTTAACATCAAATTTCATATTTTTGTTAAATAAAAAAGTGAAATCACAAAGTATTGAAGGCTCTTTTGCATTCAGACTATTTTTTAAATTTATTTCTATACATCAGAGATAACGTAAAGATTTAGAATTTTACAAAAATAGATACTGAATTTATTTATTCTGTTTTCGCTACCAAAGCATGCAATGATCTCACATGGTATTTCCATTCCTCAAACTCTCTATTAATCCGTTAAAAGTCGATTTCAGCTGAATACAAAACATTACTAAAGCATCGTCCTTTTAGTTACATTTCCAGTTTGAAGAGGAAAACGAAATCATTAGAAATTGAATTCAGTGTATAGAAGCGCGGGGAATGACAATAATGTGATTATTAGTCAAAAACTGAGATGTGTTTAGAGATTTGCTGGTAGGAGCAAAGAAACAAATCTCACGAGAATGCGAAGCGAGTTCAAATTTCCTGTTAAGAACTCTTGAAAAACTTAATAACTGATTACAAACTTGGGAGCTCGTGGATTGTTGAGCACTGATATTCCTAGAGAAATTTTGCAATTTTTTTTTGCCACATTTTCTGCTTTTTTGCTTATATTAGATGGCCTCAAACTCTCGTCGTTTTCGGAACATAGTAGATCGACTTCGAACTGTTTAAAAAAAAATAATTGTTTAATTTAAGATATCGTTATCAAAAGCAGTATATGTAAAGGATTTTTGTAACATCGTAGAATCATTAGACTTTTTGTTGCGGGAAACGTAAAAAATTTGCAAAACCCTCGCGGGGATTCGAATTCCAGATCTTCCGAATACGCATCGAGTGTGCTTTTAGTTTCACCCCGAAGGCATGTGGAAAAGAGGAAGAAAATAGCTTACATACTCCTCATTTTAAGGACAAAATGGAAATGAGGGGACCCAGTCGCCTGGTGATGATGAATTATCATCCACCACGTTACAGTTCGGGCACCAATGTAGAGTCGTTAGGTTTTTTTTTTTTTTTTTTTTTTTTTTTGTTGCTGGACATGTCAAAAATATAATATGCCTTCCACGAGGATAAAGAGGCTCGATCTCCAAGTTCTAGTGGTGACGAATGATCGTCCACCAAATTTTAGTTTGGGCGCCACTATATACATTAGGTTTTTTGTTGCTGAAGACAGTGAAAATTGTGCAATGCCCTCGCCAAGATTCGAACTCCTGACCTTCCGAATACGCAAACCGAGTGTGCTCCCAGTTACACCACAAAAGCATGCGGAAAGGAGGGAGAATGTATTTTATAACGTAATTATAGAGGTTTCAGATTTTAAATTACGTCCAAAGGGGCTTTTTTTTAACGTTTTGTGTGTTACCTTTATTTATTGAACATCATGTTCTTTGCGCTTAAACTATAAAATTCAGTTCAACAGCAATGCCGCAAAATAATTTTAAAATGAGTATATCTTTAGAATTTCCGATACACAGTTCCGCGCGCTGGAGATAACCCCCCCCCCTCCACAGAGTATTGTCACTGTTCACTTTTAAATCGATGAGTTTGTTAATCAAAAATTCGTTAAAGTTTTACAAAATATGAAATCGATAATAAAACAAATTTCAAATTTGGGCTTCCACATGCGCAGTAGGATTATGTCCTTCAAAATTGATGGCTCTAGGTACCGTTGTTTATCACAATGCGAGAAATAGACATACATTTATGCAGATGTTTCATTATTTAATTTCGTCAAATATAATGCAGGACTCTAACATTAGGTGGCAACATTTTGAAAAGTGATACATCCTTTTAAAGTTTTCAACGTAAAATCGCAAAACAAAAACAATAGTTCTTCAGGGACAAAGCCCCTTTGGACTAAAAAAGACACGTTTAAAAAAATTGTCTTGCCGCTGAACTTTATTAGGAATGAATGATGCAAGATTGCTGCAGAATTACAATTCTGATCTATTTTTATTTATGTTCAACAAGAAAATCGCAACAATAATCATCCAACAAAATAGACATGTTATTTTCATAATGATATATTTTTCATAAATCGGATTTTTAACTTACCGTTAGAAGAAATTTTGCATTTGTTGCGAAAGAGAATCACATCGTTTGATTACACAGTAAAATTTTCTGAAATAAGGATAAAACTTTCAGTTAACCGTCTTTCAAATTTTGCATGCTAAATGTTGAAAGTCAATTAGGTGTGTACTGAAATTCAATACAAGTACCAAAAAGTTTTTTTTTTTTTGCTTTGCAATAAAAAGTTAAATACAGTAGTCTGAGAAAATATCGATAATTAGTATCGATATTTTCTCATCTTTACGAATCTTTAACAAATAGTATACACAACCAACTATTTTATGGGTCATAAAACTTTAGACTTCTCAGGATTTTGAGTGCTTTGCCATAATTCATTGTCAACAACACACCTTTAAAATCCTCTTTGATTTTTTTTTTACACGAAATACGCTTCCTGTTATTAGATTCAACTCAATAGCTTTGTAAAAGACCATGAGAAAATCTCATATTCTGTTTTTAAATTTGAACACAGAAATTGAAAATTTCTTCAAATACATGAAGCTAAAATAAACATGAAGTTGAACATGAAGCTAAAATAATAAATGGCATTAGGTTATTAGAACGGTGGGTGCGCAAAACCTTGTTTTAATTGGAGGCCAAATGAAATTGTATTGACACATTATTAGTGGTGTATTGATACTTTTCACCTCAGCAAGACATTGCTGGGAGGGGGAAGTATTAATACACCACTAATTTGTGGGGGGGGGGAAGGGTTAAAATAATGCAAAATTTAAGACTTTCTAAAGAAATTTACATACTATTTAAAAATAAGCTATTACTATTTTCATCTCTCTTCTTTTTTGCAGACTGGGATTAAAATTTAGTTTGTAAAATAGCTTTCAAACATGTTTGAAAATTAAGTTTACAATCAGTTTGGGGAATAATTTTAAAGGTGTATTTATAAGCGTGTAAAAATAAATATATATATAGAGAAAAATTTAAAGAGCTACTAAAAGATTAAATACATTAAACAGAAACTAATAACTTGTCTGAGTACTGCGTTGCAAAATTTATACACTGCAACTTCAATAAATTTCGGAATAAAGTAACTACGAGCCATCTTGTTTATTTAAAAAATTAAATTTTTACTAGGAAGAGAAAATAATGTTCCTTTCGATTTATGAAAGTAGAACATTCATAGAAAATTTTCGTAAGTTGAATGGTGACGTAATTTTTTTTTTTTTTTTGTAAATCGAAGAAGCAATTATTTTAAATTTACACAGCGAAAAGTTCAAAAGAAATCTATCAAAAGGCGCTAAACATGATTAAGTATAGAATAAAGGCTCCATGATGCTTTTACGCTGGTGTTTGAAATAAAAAGATAATTGTAAAAGTGTTTTTAACTATACAAAGATTGTTCAAAATTCCATGGAAAGTAATAATTAGCAGTAATGTTATTAAACACAAAAACATATTATTAGCCATGTTTTTGCACCCAAAATGTACAAAAACCTCAAGCACATATAAGATAAAACATATCTGGCTAAGCGCAAAATTGTAAGCTTGAAAAGAGTCATATGTTGTTAAAATGTCTAAAAGACAATATTTAGATCAATGGTTTTCAAATTATCTTTCGGGGAACACTGAAAGTAGGGTTCGAAATTGCTACTGTAGACTTCATTGAATCAGACGTAAATAAAGCTTAAAAAGCAACATCAACAACAAAAAAATTTTAAAAAATTCGTCTGTCTGTTTTTTGGAAAGTCCAGTGTATTTCCAGTCATTTCTAATAAAAAAATCGTTTATGCAACAAATAAACTGAATATGTACTTCGTTCCAAACACGAAATGCGCGTGCAGGTAATGTCACTACAGCCTTACTTTGAAATTTGACGTAAAAAATTCAAATGCATCTCACCATTAAACTCATTTAGCGCAGTTTAACTAAAGAAATAATAAATATCCTTATGAAACACAAATTTAATTTGTTTCACAAAATTATAAGAATGAAGGCGTTAAAAGAAGGAAAGAGTAGTTTTATGAGTAACTAGCCAAAACAAAGTACCACGCATTTAAATTAGGCTAGAAGTGACGAAAGGTCGTAAGATTCGAAGAAGACTAAACACAGTTTGACATATTCTTTAAGCCATGATCTCAAGAATTAGTAGCCATTTTTAAAGGTATGGAAATATGTAGCATACATTTCCGAATATAGGCCGAGGATAAGAATTTGTTGAAAAAATTTAGTCAAAATTGGAAACCTGCCTATAATTTAAAACTAAAACATCGGTCGCCTAACTAATAATCTAACTTCGATAGACCTATCAGATAAGTTAAGGGGGATTTTGAAATCTTAATTCAATAACGAAAAAAAAATCTGAAATGTTTCAGATTTTAAATTACGTCCAAAGGGGCGTTTTTTAACATTTTGTGTGTTACCTTTCTTTATTAAATATCACGTTCCTCGCACTTAAACCATAAGATCCAGTGCAACAGCAATATCGCAAAATAGTTTTAAAACGAGCATATCTTTAGAATTTCCGATACAGAGACTCACGCGCTGGAGATAAAAATGTTTTTTCTGCACAACGTTGCCATTGCTCGCTTTGAAATCCTTGAGTTTGTTAATCAAAAATTCGTCAAAGTTTTAAAAAATAGGAAATCGATCATAAAACAAATTTCAAATTTGGTCTTCCACATGCTCATATTCGTTGGAGGATTACGTTATTCAAAATTCGATGACTCTATGTACCGTTGTTTTATCACAATACGAGAAATGTACATACATTTATGCAGATTTTTCATTATTTAATTTCTTCAAATATAATGCAGGACTTTAACATTTTGTGGCAACAGTTTGAAAAGTGAACCGACATTTATGAGTCCGACGCAAAATGCCAAAACGAAACTAATAGTCCTTCGGGATTCAAATCCCTTTGGACTAAAAAAAAAAAAAAAAAGAAAGAAAAAGAGAGGTCCAGAATCGATCGTTTATTAGCTAGGAATGCGTCAGTAGTGCTCTGGGCAGAATTGAAGGTGATATTAGAAAGGACGATATTCATCCGGAACTGCCTGCAACAAAGATGGAGACTTTTGAGAACTGCAAGAAAATTCCGAGTCGTATGCGCATAGTGAAAAGTTTAATTAATGCAAAAAATAACATTTTTTTGTATAATTAAAATTATTATTAGTTTAAATTATTTCAGTTGTTAATATTTTTCACATTACGTAGACTAACGATTAACAGGGCTCTAGGACTGACGTTAAGGCTCTAATGTGACTCTCTAGGGTTAATGCAAAGGCATGGTTAATCCGAAAGCAGTTAGAAAACGTAGGAAATGGTAATAACCAAAATTATAATAAGCAGAAAATTAGAATTTATCTATAATTTTTCAAAAGTTTAATCTTGAGTATAAGTTCACTTAGAAATTAAATAAGTATTCAAATAAAAAAGTACAGGGCAATAAAGGAAATATAAACATCATAAGGAATGTAAAATTGAAATTATAAATGACATTAAAGAACATTATTTACAACAGAACATGGATTAAATCAGTTTAGACTCAAAGAGATCGGAGTGTTAACCTTTCAAGTAGTCGTGAAACAATCAAAGCCAAAATTAATGCGCGTAGAGTGGTGTAGTTTTTAAAAAAAATTTGAAAGAAGAGCTGCCAGCTCTAAGATACAAGGGGTGAAGCTAACAGGAGAGCTCCTACCTGTGTGCACCTACTATCTTTATTTACGTTATTCATGTATTTCAGATAAAGTCAAGATTAAAACAAGGTTAATAGCTTCACCCTTGATTTAATTTTGGGAATGAATAATTTACTTTTAGCAGATAATTTAACAATTTTTATTATATTCCAGTTTATGAATCCAAATTTTACCTGTTATCACTGATATTGTTAACGATCTTGCTGATGAAAGTCATCTGACGGCATATTCAGCATCTTCTTGGCTATGAAACAGACAAATGAGCACCCGCATGGATATTTTCGAGGTTACATCATGTATAATGTGAATGTGAGCCCTTTTCTCTCAGGAAAGTTTCTGTGAAAATGTCTTTAGCTACCTAAATAACACTGGATAACATTACCTTAAATAAATTCAACTGCACTTGTGGATTAAGTTGATTTTAAATGCCTGTAACAGAAGTACAGGAGAGCTCCAATTTACCAAATTTTCTTGTTCTTCGGATCGCTTATGTTTCTTTCGATACCATTCAAAATTAAGTTTGCTGTTAATTTATTTAAATGTTTGCAGTGTTCCCGTTGATTTAAAACTAAAAAGATAAAACAGCATATTTTTATGTATGTTAAGCTTAGATTTCAAACCAAAGCCATATCATGTGCTTAAAGCTTGTTGAAAATGGCTGTATCTGGCTGTTAAAAACTGATTGGTCGTTAGAATATTATGTGTAGAAGAAATATGACTATTGACATCATCCGAAACTGCGCGTTGAGTTCAAAGAGTATTAAAACAACTTTCTACTATTGTGAGCGATGTTGCAGTTTGATCAAAGACATTTAATAAAGAAGTTTTCGTCTGTTTGTTCAGAAGCAGATTCTTATGATGCTACAGCCATCTTATTTCTCAAAGTTTTTATTTTTTAACCCTGCCGTTCTCTCTAAGATGATTGATTCTATAGAGTAAACATTTTCAGACAATTTGAGCTATCCAAAACAACGCGATGGCTAATTTATGAAGAATGTTAACAAACTGACATTACATCTATACTTCCATGAGTATCAAAAGTACTAAACCAAGTGAGTGAGTTCCGATAGAGGAATTCAAGTAGCACGGTGATGTAATGACGGTTAGCAATCACTTCGCGCATAATGTTGCAAAAACATCGCATCATGCCGTCTTTAAGACGCCCATATGTCCGCTAAAATCTCTGCCATTGCGACTGTCCCCAAGACATCTATTTCAAGTCTTTGCCTTCATTTACTTTTACGCTAAGACGTCTCTTTCGAGTCTTTACATACCACATTCTTATCTCAAAAACTTAGGATATTAGGTTGGACCGACCTGCGAATTTTAGGCGTTGAAAAGGGAAAGTATAAAACTCACATCTTATTTATTCTATAACTTACCTATCTGAGACTGTTGCAAAGGCTCGCTATAACGCCTTTATTGAATATAGTCTGTTTTATTGGACCACTGTGTGTAATAAAATATTATTTCATTTTTTAACTCACTGTTTTTATAAGTTCTACATATATTTACTTACTTTGTATTCAGAATATCTGAATAAAAGTATATATTTAATATAAGACTACATATCTTAACAAAATGTTGTTTCGATAAGAACGATTTGTAAAATAATGAACGTAAAAGCTTCAGACATATTAAAATCTTTTTTCATACAATAGAAATTACCTAATAATATAGGCATCAGTATGAACAACTGTTTAACACGCCGAATAATGACTAATGGTGAAGTCAAACAACAAGAATCAGCGTAATATTCGTAAATTTTGCAGGACTAGTTTCAATGGCTCTGTAGTCTTTTTTACTTTGAACGCATACAATCTCCAGTGTGCCACAGATGTACAACAGAGGGCTTATAAAAGTAAATTAACTAAAACATTCAATATTGCATGTACAAACGAAACGAAGAAAAACAGCAGTCTGGATTTCACGAAAACAGATATGCTCATTGGCGAAGTCATGCCGAGCAATTTCAAATCATTCTGCAAGTATAATCTAGGGCCATCAAAGGTAGGACATGAAAAAATTCAAATGTTCCACATCTTGAAGTAAGTTTTTTTTTTGCAGTCTATAATAAACAGAGGGAAAGATCTTTTTTGTGCAATCAGCAGTATAAGATGAAATATATTATCATTCCACTGAGACTAAAGTTTCTTCTTATGAAAGCATTTTCAATAGCTCTTTGGAATGATATTGATATCTATGGGTAAATTTAAGGCGTCTTTAGCTAAGAAATCAGCTCTTTCATTTCCATAGAATCCATAATGAGCACGCACATAAGAAAAACTGATATCAGTTCCCTTATATCCAAACGAAAACCATCGAAACTAGTCCTGCAAAATTTACAAATATTATCCTGATTCTTGCTGTTGACCTCTCCGATAACTGTTTATTGTTTGACTTTAATTAGTTCTAAATATATAAAATTTTTTAAGTTTAGAAAATATCGTCCTCTTTCTTTCAACAATCTGTTATGAAATATAAAATTCTGCAAATTAATACATATGTTAAGTTTTATCTATAGATTTATATACAAATATTCACCTGATAAATCAATGTATAACAAAATACCATTATTCGTTTCTACTGAATATACCTGCACATTGCTTTGCTTGTGCATATTGAGTTTTAAATATTTTTCAATTCATCAAAGATTACATTTTTTACTAGTATTTTTTAAATTCACTTTTTTTGTCTCCCATGTTTTCTCACCATATGAATTATCTGAAGTATTCATTATTTTAATTATCTGCTTCTATGGGATCAATTTATTTTCTTTTCAAGATCTACAAGAATTTCATTAATTAATGACACACAAAAATCATTTCTTTGATAACCAAAAGTAATCGGTGGTGGTGTATTTAATTATGGCAAAGCACACTAGGGCTATCTGCCTAAGAGGAGGGATGCCTTTCGTGGAGGACTTTCTAAGGGAAACTGGCTCGTACACACGTTACACATGGGGAAAACCATGAAAACACCCATGCAGCCAGCCCGTTCGCGGGATTCGAACCTCGGACCGAACTACCAGTGTTCAGCGACTTTACCGCTCGGCCGCTGGTGGGCCTCCAAAAGTAATCGAATTCCGTAACTGAGTCAATTATCGATTATTTGAGTCAATTATCGATTGCATTGCAATGTACTTTTTTTTTATTTAAGAGAATACTTTCAAAATGCAAAAAATCTAGGGTTCGGATAAGCGCATTAATAATGTTACGTGTATTTTTAACATATAAATATAGCCATTCAGTTTTCTTTCAAGTTTAACAGTATGAAAGTTATATAAATGCAACAGTATCGATGCGTTTCTCTTTACAAATATCATTATAAAAAATAAAAAATAAATAAAAAAATAAAAAAAAAAGGTGGGGAGAGGGGGGAATAATTCTATTTTTAACAGCAGAATTTTAATCAGATGGTAAATATTTTAATCAAGTCATAGCTATTTTGAGACATTTGTTAATTGCCAAATCTTCTAATCTATATTAATTCATTCTCTTTCTCTAAAACATTAATACATCAAAAATCAAATCCACATTTTAGAATGAAAACTTGTCGAACGGGGACATTTCTTCCCATTTCTTTCCAGTGGCATCAGAGTATAATTACCATGGACTTTATTAGAAATATACTTTTTTCTCTTACTTGCGTTGTACTGCCGCTGACCTGTTATCATAGAAGGAGAAATTTGGATGATTCAAGTAGTTTTACGCTGGTCTGCTATTACTTGCTACTGAATTTCTGTAGCTTATATTCAAATTTCATAGCAGTCTTATGCATAATAAAATGCCACTGTTATCAAGAGACTCAGCATCAAGAAAAGAGGGCTTTTTCAATCTGTTTCTCCCCTTTGCAAGTACGTTCCTAAATTTCTGTAATATTAAATACAAAATCCACAAGAAAATTCCTAAATCAGGAATCTTCCATTCATAGTTTCCAAATTAAAAATTGTCTTTAATTATCACAACCTTATCAATTCATTAAAAAAGCGTGCAAAGTTAAATCTGCTGTAAAATTCAGAAAGTAATTAATATATTTTTTCAATACGTTTCTTTCTTACAAACTGATTTACAAAATCTTCAGCAGCGTGTTTTAAATATTTTTTCTGATAAATCTTTTAGATATTATTTATGCGTAGGGAAACAAGAATTCTTATTTATCATATATAGCTAAAAAACTGACATTAATTTACACTCTTTTCAAGAAATTCAGATTTAGAATGCCTAGTTAATAATATAAATAATGCTTAATTCTGTTATCAGATGTCAAGTGGAAAATACTTCCAAAGAAACAAACGTACAATTAAAATTATAGCATCAGATGATAAAGTAAGATTTAAAATGCATCAGCTAACAAATATTGTAGAAACACAAAATGAGATGTCTGAGCTTCATCAATTTTTCTTCAAATGTTTAAAATGTATGCAATTCATTTTTGAGGGTGTGCTTTAATGTCTTTCAGTAGCTTAAATTTTACAGGACTTTAAGAATTATGGACAACAGAATATTTTTTGTATGTTTAACTTCATATGCCGAAGAAAATATTTTAAGCACAAATTTTTAATTAAATCACTTCAAAATATTCAAAATAAAATCCTGATATAATTTTTGCGTTTCTTGAGTCAATTATCGATTGCATTGCAATGTACTTTTTTTTTATTTAAGAGAATACTTTCAAAATGCAAAAAATCTAGGGTTCGGATAAGCGCATTAATAATGTTACGTGTGTTTTTAACATATAAATATAGCTATTCAGTTTTCTTTCAAGTTTAACAGTATGAAAGTTATATAAATGCAACAGTATCGATGCGTTTCTCTTTACAAATATCATTATATATATATATAAAAAAAAAAAAAAAAAAAAAGGTGGGGAGAGGGGGGAATAATTCTATTTTTAACAGCAGAATTTTAATCAGATGGTAAATATTTTAATTAAGTCATAGCTATTTTGAGACATTTGTTAATTGCCAAATCTTCTAATCTATATTAATTCATTCTCTTTCTCTAAAACATTAATACATCAAAAATCAAATCCACATTTTAGAATGAAAACTTGTCGACCGGGGACATTTCTTCCCATTTCTTTCCAGTGGCATCAGAGTATAATTACCATGGACTTTATTAGAAATATACTTTTTTCTCTTACTTGCGTTGTACTGCCGCTGACCTGTTATCATAGAAGGAGAAATTTGGATGATTCAAGTAGTTTTACGCTGGTCTGCTATTACTCCGCTTATAATGTACACTGCGAAAAAAAGAGAAAAAAAGTGGGGAGGGGGACAGTTCTATGTTTCCCGTTCTACTGGGTCGATTGACGAAATTCAACTTGCGTTTTTCATGTCTCGAAAGCGCGACTTAGGATATGTATTTGATTTATATATAGCATTGTTCTATTATAGGTATTTCGACACAAAGTCGGACCTTTTCTAAAATAACATATACAAATGTTTTTCCATATTTCGATTCTACGACTTAAAATACGCCAAACTGTTAAGTTTTTTTTAAATTGCACGAGTGCTTTTTAAAAAGTTAGCTCTCAAAATTTTAGCTCCTCAATGTTAATTGAGTTTGGTATATATTTATTAATCTCTCTTTTTTTTAAGTTTATTTGATTCTTCCTTTTACATTTCGAAATTCAAGTTCATTCCAAATAAAATTCAATCATTTTTCATGATTTGTTTTTAAAATTTGTGTTTTTAAATAATTTTAATAAATTTCTCAAATTTGAATTATAATTTATAAAATTTTTACCATCATCTTAAAGTAGACGTATTTCTAAGCATATCTGCAAAAAATTACAATTTCTTATTCAAAATTTCCGAAGATATACGTGAATTTATGTATTGGCGCGTTTTGAAATTTCGCATACTTGTTGAGTGCGATAAAACATTAGATGTGGTTTAAACACTTTGCTAAAATTATTTGGAAGTAGAAACGATGTGAATTTTTTTCCCGCTAATACACAATGTAAAAAGGTAGGAACGAGGTGTCTTTTTTTTTTCCGCTCCGGCATAGTGGAAGGGAAAGGAAACTTGTTTGCCATATATTAAGAAGTTCGCCAAGTGAATTATTCTTGGCCAACCTGAAAAAATTTCGCCAACATGAATTTTTGAATTTCTCCATATATTTAGCACCAAATATTTCAAAATTTAATATCTAGGCATAATTTGAGTGGCAGAATCGAAATGTGAAAAAAATTGGTATGTTATTTCAGAAAATGTCCGATTTTGTGTCAAAATACCTATGTTAGAACAGTGCTATATATAAATATAATATATATCATAAGTCGCGCTTTCGAGACATGAAAAACGCAATTTGAATTTTGTCAATCGGCCCAGTAGAACGGGAGATATAGAACTGTCCTCCCCCTTTTTTTTGTGCAGTGTACATGTTATAGAGCTAGTTTATTGCTAAACATCTTAATCAAGAAAATGAAATGGAACATTTGTTACTTAAAATTCATTTCGACAGAACGATAAGATGATGTAGTAGTCTTTTTAAGGAATAAAGTCTAGGCTTTGTAATTTTAACTCTTCTTTCGGAGAATATTGAGAAATTCTGAAAACTGCAGATAAGTTTCCGGACAAAATGAAAAATTAATTACTGTTATTTTAAGGAAACACACATTGGGGATACATCAATAATAAAAATATCACGAAAGTTTAAATAAATGTAGAATATCTTATATTTCTTTTCCTAACAAATTATATTAGCAATAACGAATATCAGGAAAACTATCTAATTCCATAATAAATTTAATTTAGTTCAAAAGAATAATGAAAATTTTAATACAAATCAGTATAATTGCCAAAAACGGATATTTTAATTACTATAAGATTTGGAGAAAACACTATTTTCCCACAACTGAACAGATAATTTATTTTCAACCAATGGAAAAATGCAATGAAATTCTAAGGATGTATTATTTCATTGAATTTTCTCATTACGTAAACAGAAAAATGTGATAAACAGAAGTATTAAATAAGGTAAAAATAAAAAGTATGTTTAAATGTATCTTCTTATTTTTGAGCAATTTGATTTTAATCTTCATTTTTCTTTTATCATATAGTGCTTAGCAGCCATATGTCAGCTATCAGAAGACGATTGCGATGACTATTATTACAATGGCTCCTACTACGACGACTATTATAACAATTGCTTAGAATACCTGTATAACGTACTAGATTACTACTATGATGGCTCGGAATACAATTATGATGACTGTTATTACAATTATTATTGCTGTGCTTATTACTACAGCGATTATTATTGCGGTGACTTAAAATATGACTGTAACTGGGACTTAAATTATTATAATCCAGATTATTATAATTATAATGATCAGAGTGAAGAATTTATTGTTATTTCTAATCCTGAAACAGACGATATAAAGTTCGAAAGTAATGTGAATAAATCAGATGCATCATCCTTCGCATCAACTGCTATCACAGCTAGCCTAAAACGTGCAAGCGATAATAGAGTAAAGATTGTAACAGTGTCTCAAAATTCGGATGTATATCAAAACAACAAAATTTTTCCCTATTTAGTTAAAAATAAAATTCCCGAAACCGTTATATTAGATGAAAACATTTCAAACAACAATGATGAAAAAAACGAACAGGGTAAACTGCTTTCTGAGAATCTCACTGTAAATAAAAATACTAATTTTAAAAATAAAAACCACTCAACCATACTTAATTTATTTGTTTCTCAAGGTGATTCAGAATCTTTAGTTAAAAGTCAAAATACTATATCAGATTCAGCAGACGAAACTAATAATAACTATGAAAATATCGGAGTTAATTCGTTTTTTCAGTCTTACAATGGAAAACAAAACACGAACGTAAAAAATGGACATATACAATCAACTTCAAAACCATCTCTTTCTCAAGGCAAAGCAGAAAATAAAAGCGGTTCTCAAAACATAGGGCACAATATTTTTTCTCAACTTTATCCTGTAAATCAAAACATTAACTTAGATAATGAATGCGAGAAAATCATTCAGAATGTACCTTTTTCTCGAACCGAAAGTAGGCTTAATTACGATCATCAAAATACAGTGGTTGATTCGTTTCCTCAGTATCATGCCATAAATCAAAACAGTATCTTAAAAAGTCAATATCATGAACCAATTTCAAATCCACCTTACTCTCGAGACGCACCCTTATCTCAAGGAGAAGGCTGGAATAATAATGGTTATAAAAATAGGGGGATTGACTCGTTTCCTCAGCCATACATTGTAAATCGAAAAACTAAATTAAGTATTGAATATCAAAAATCTATTCCAAATCCACTTTATTCTCAAGAAGACGGATGGAATAATAACAGGTATCAAAATATAGAGATTGATCCGTATCATCAGTCTTACGCTATAAACCAAAACACTAAACTAAATAATGAATATCAGGTACCTGTCCTAAACCCACCTTATTCTCAAGAAAATAGTTGGAGTAATAACGGTTATCAAAATGCAGAGATTGACTCGTTTCCTAAGGCTTACGCTATAAATGAAAAAAACTGTATTAAATAATGAATATCAGAAAACCATTCCAAATTTAGTTCATTCGCAAGGAGAAAGTTTAAATAATAAAGATCATGAAAACACAGAGACTGATTCATTTCCTCATCCTTACGCTATAAATATAAACACTAAACTAAATAATAAATATCAGGTATCTGTCCTAAACCCACCTATTTCTCAAGAAGATAGCTGGAATAGTAACGGTTATCAGAATGTAGAGATTGATTCTTTTCCTCAGGCTTACACTATAAATGAAGACACTGTACTAAATAATGAATATCAGGAACATATTCCGAATTCACCCCATTCTCAAGGAGAAAGTTTGAATAATAAAGGTAATCAAAACATAGGGACTAATTCGTTTCCGCAGCCTTACGCTGTAAACCGAAACACTAAACTAAATAACGAATATCAGGTACCTGTCCTAAGCCCACCTAATTCTCAAGAAGGTAGCTGGAGTAGTAACGGTTATAAGAAAGTAGAGACTGTTTCGTTTCCTCAGGCTTATACTATAAATGAAGACACTGTACTAAATAATAAATATCAGGAACCTATCCTAAACCCGCTCTATTCTCAAGAAGACGGTCGGAATAATAACGCGTTTCAAAAGACAGGGATTGATTCATTTCCTCAGCCTTACTCTATAAATCAAAACACTAAACTAAATTATGACTATCTGGAACCTATCCGAAACCTACCTTTTTCTCAAGAAGACGGATGGAATAATAACGTGTATCAAAAAATAGGGATTGATTCATTTCCTCAGATTTACGCTATAAATCAAAACGCTAAACTAAATGATGAATATCATGAACCTATCCTAGACCCATCTTATTCGCAAGTAGACGGCTGGAGTAATAACGGGAGTCAAAATGCAGAAATTGATTCGTTTCCTCACTCATACACTGTAAACCAAAACACTAAACTAAATAATGAATATCAGGAACCTATTCCAAATCCATCTTATTCTCAAGGAAAAAGTTTTAATAATGAAGGTTATAATAACACAAGGACTGATTTGTTTCCTCAGCCTTACAGTCAAATCTCTAAACTAAATAATGAATATCAGGAACGTATCTTAAACTCACCATATTCTCGAACCTATCTTGAACCCCCATATTCTAAAACTTATTATAAACCCCCATATTCAAAGACGCTTTTGATAATAACGGGTATCAAGACACGGGGATTGATTCCTTTCCTCAGCCATACGCTGTAAATCAAAACACTAATTTAAATAACGATTATCAGAAACCTATTCTGAATCCATCTTATCCTCAAGGAGAAAGTTTTAATAATGAAGGTTATGATAACACAAGGAGTGATTTGTTTCCTCAGCCTTACGCTGTAAATCAAATCTCTAAACTAAATAATGAATATCAGGAACCTATCCTAAACCCACCATATTCTCGAACCTATCGTAAGCCCCCATATTCTTAAACTTATCCTAAACCCCCATATTCCCAAACTTATCCTAAACCCACCATATTCAAAGACGCTTTTAATAATAACGAGTATCAAGAAAAGGGGATTGATTCCTTTCCTCAGCCATACTCTGTAAATCGAAACTCTAATTTAAATAATGAATATCAGGAACCTATTCTGAATCCACCTTATCCTCAAGATGAAAGTTTGAATAATAAAGTTTATCAAAACACAGACAGTGATTCATTTTTTCAGCCGGATGCTGTAAATCAAAACATTGACTTATATAATAAGTACCAGGAAGCCGTCCAATATCCACCTTATTCTCAAGAAGATCGTTGGGATAATAACGGATATCAAACCGCAGGTGATAATACGTTTCCTCAGCTTTATGCTATAAATCAAAACACTAATTTAAATAATGAATATCAGGAACCTTTACAAAATTCTCCTTATTCTCAAAAGGAAGATTGAAATAATAACGGTTATCAAAACACACATCAAAACATTAATTTAAATGATGAATACCAGGAATTTATTTATTCCAATTCCAGCCTATTTTTAAGGAGGAAGTTTGAATAATAAAGGTTATCCGAACAGATTTCATTTTTTTCAGCCTCACACTATAAGTCAAAACATGAAATTAAATAATGAATATCAGAAACCTACTCCAAATCCACTTTATTCTTGATAAGACGGTTGGAATAACAATGGTTATCAAAATACAAGAATTGATGGATTCCCCAGCCTTACTCAAGAAAAAATTAATTTAACCAAGGCAGGTAACTTCTTCCAAATGTCTTTTATTCTGAAGGTAAAGTTGGAGATGTTAATGGTTTTGAAAATACATAAATTGTTTCGTTTCCTTAGGTTGTAAACCAAAATACTAACTTAAATAGCGAATATCAAAAGCCTTTTCCGAATTCAACTTTTTCTCAAGGCAAAAGTGATAAATATGGTTTTAAAATCACAGATATTAATTAGTATTTTCAGCTTAACTTATGAAACGAAGCACCAACTTATATTTCAAATGCATAAATCTATTCCACATCCATTTTTTTTCTAAAAAGGAAGGTGGAAATAGTAATGGGTGTGAAAACAGAGTGGTTGATTCATTTCATCGTATCATGCTGTAAAGCTAAGCATAAACTTAATTGTTGACAAGGAAAACTGACAACTGAATCCACTTTTTCTCGAGGTGAAGCTGGAGATCATAATGGTGATAAAAATACCAGAGTTGGTTCAGTTCTTTCATTTTAAAATGTAAACCAGAATTATAACATTATTATTATCACATTAAGTTATTATTACCAATAATTAATAATAAATAGTAATGGGTGTGAAAACAGAGTGGTTAATTCATTTCATAGTATCATGCTGTAAAGCTAAGAATAAACTTAATTGTTGACAAGGAAAACTGACAACTGAATCCACTTTTTCTCGAGGTGAAGCTGGAGATCATAATGGTGATAAAAATACCAGAGTTGGTTCAGTTCTTTCATTTTAAAATGTAAACCAGAATTATAACATTATTATTATCACATTAAGTTATTATTACCAATAATTACCAATATCTCAATCAAATTAATTCCTTTGCTCATCGCCTTTCTGCAAACCGAAACTTTGATGTGAATGATACATATTCCCTCCCCAATTCAAACCCTCCATTTCCTTTAAACTAAAATTATCTGAATTCTTTCAATTTAGCTGCAATACAGAAGCAGCTTCAAAAACCGGTATACAAAGGAGAATTAATAGCAATTTATTTAGACACAGAGATTTCCACGCCCTTATCCTATTCCAATTTAAAATAAAATCCTATTTAACGGTATAAACTCTACGTTGTACAACCATAATGAATTAGCTATACCAAATAAACCTTCTTTTATTAGCAATTCGTGTTACAATCAAAGTTTCCACAGAATTATGAGATACTTGAATTCATTCTACTGTGAACAATGCAGGCGGCATTCCTTTTGATTCAAGACAGAAGAAAAAATGATGAACTGAAATCTGAAAACATGCCAAATATAACATGTATTTAAGAATTCTAACAATTCTTTTGCAACTGTAATGAAATATTTTTCTGAATAAAATACGTTGTACTGATAATTTTGATTTAATCATGTTTTTTCTTTTGTCCTTAGATTTCATGAATATAGTTTCATGAATGTTTTGTTTAAATATATCACAGAGTTTTTGTTAGAGTAAGCGCTGACTAACTGTATAACGACATGTAGTTGTTATGGAACACGCGTATGAGATTAGCATTATTTTGAAAATACCAAACCACGTAACAGTTATCTACCTAAAATGCATTTTTCCATGGATATTTTAACATAAAATGGCTCTTATTCACGCTTCAGATGGAGAAGCACTGAAACTCCCATGCAACCAGTTTAACGGGATTTGAGTCAAACTACCAGTATTAAGCGATTTCAGCTCTAGTTGCTGGTGAGCCTACATATGAATGGAAGACTTTTATAAATTTATTTTCGAAAACGAAATTCCATATCTTAATTTTAGCTACAGAATTATATACCCGTAGAATGAAATGAATAAAAAATACAATAAATTTCTTAAGAAACGCAATTAAACATTTGGAACGAGGGGAATGGAAACAAATAAGTGGAAAAGCGTAAATAAAGAAACATGTTTTTCACTCATTGCATTCTTTCTGCCCCTTTTTAAATTTTCTTTTATTTATGTTTACGGATGGATATTTTTAACAGACTTCTTAATGATTTCTGTTTTCTGTTATTCGAGGTTAGTTGCAATTTCGTAAAGTCGAATACCTTAAAAATGTCTGGTGGAATTCAAACCGAAACTATGCTTAATTTTCAAATACAAGTAAAGAATATGACGTAAAAATGTTTAACTGCATTAACGTAAAAATGTTTCGTCACCATTAGGCATTTGGCTTCGGAGTAGAAGATCTGAAAAATGTGCAGTGACTTCAAAAGGATTCGAACTCCTTACACAATCCTAGAAACACAAACGGTATCTATGTATGGGCTCCGAATAACCAATTGTTTGAGGATCCGGTTTCATTAAATACATTTGGGTAGATCAATGTTTCCTAAACTTTTAGTGTTTTATGCATATCCATACATGAACGATCCTTTTTGCGACCCACATGTACGTATAGAAAAAGGATAACAGAGAAAAGCAGAAAGTTGAGAAACGAGTAGCTTATTTGAATATGGGCAAAACTCACGAAAGCAATCTCCCTAAGGGGAAGGATGCCTTTGTGGAGGACTTTCTAACGGACACTGGCTCGCATTCCCATGGGTAAAAAGTGGAAACCAACCATGAAGACAGAGCATTCGATTGGGATCGAACCCAAGTCAAACTTCCAATATTCAGTCGTCTTAATTACTCGGCCACTGGTATGCCGATAAGAAATGGAAGAAATAAATATGCATACTTATATAAATGGACTAAACAATCATGTATAATCAGTAACAACTACAAATGAATGAATGATTTCAAATAAATATTCATAGTTTTATGATAAAATAAAATATTTCAAAACTCTTCCTAACCAGGCAAATATTTATCATGACCCATTTTTCATGGAACCATTGAAAACTGAGATTCGAGTAGATTATTTGAATATTGGCAAAACTCACGAAGGTAATCTCCCTAAGGGAAAGGATACCTTTGTGGAGGACTTTCTAACTGATACTGGCTCCCATTCCCATGGGGAAAAAGTGGAAACCAACTATGAAGCCAGAGCATTCGAATGGGATCGAACCCAGGTAGAACTCCAATATTCAGCTCTCTTAATTACACGGCCACGGGTATGGCGATAAGAAATGAAAGAAATGAATATGCATACTTATAGAAATGGACTAATTAATCGTGTATAATTAGTTAACAACTACAAATGAATGAATAATTTCATATAAATAGCCATAGTTATATAATAAAACAAAATATTTCAAAACTCTTCTTGACCAGGCAAATATTGTATCACGACCCATTTTTTGAGGGAACCATTGAAGTAGAGAATTTATGATGTTATAATGCGCAATGCTCATGTTCTTTGTGTCTAAACTTGTTTCCACAATAAGTCGAATAAGAGGCCTGAAAGATACATATTGCTAAATTTCATACATAGATAGATGCTTTTAGTGCAGTTATATGTGAAACTGTTCTATTTCTTTTGTACAGTGTAACATGAAAATCTAAAGGAACGAAGCTTGCCGGAAAAATTAGAATACAGAGGCAAGTCTATTTAACATTGAGTAAATCGTTATCTCGCTAATTTGGGGAGATATCACTAAGCTGGCAATGGTTTTGAAGACTAATTTTTGTCTCCAAATTTGGAGAAAAATCGCCAAAAGTTGCCAAACTTGGTGACCGTTTGGTGACATTTTGGTCCGGGTTCTGTATCACTGTAATAAGTATGGTAACTGAATAAATGCAATTGATTTCATGTATAAATATAACTGTATTTGATCCTTATGTTCCTTCCAGTCATTTCGAGAAGCAGAAAGTACTAGAAATATCTCGGAGGCCGAATGAAAACTATTACGAGACCCGAAAGAGCATCTGCTCTCTGTTGTTGTTGTTGTTGTGAGCTATTAGTTAATAGCGACTTCAGAGTGTTTGAAGTATAACTACTGATTGTACTCTGTGATACTGCGAACACCTGTAAAATTATTTCTGTGTAAAGTTCCAGAACTCGGAGGTGTGTCTTTTGACAAAATAAATTTGATCAACCAATCATCGGACCTCTGTGCATTCAATCTATTACGAATTCGTAAGCACGCAACAATATTATCAGGTCTTGTGTTCCTCTTTACCTGCTTTGGAAACATGAACTGTCCTGACTCGGAACAGGGAGCTTACTCAAGCTATGTTCAATAAATTGTGCAGTAGACAATACACACAGGAAGGGTATACGAAACCCTTTATTTTTCTATCTTTACAGAGATTTCCAGAACTTCGGAATACAGAGACCAACCACTTGTGGTCTGAACGTAAGAATATAAAACTACTAACTAAAACTCTAACTAAAACTAACTTTGAATTAATATACAGGTGTCTAACTTTAAGATTGGCCGTTATTTAACAAAATCTGTATGTAGTACAGAGAGCTGCTAAAACTACGATACGTTTGAAGTTATCAAGAGGACTAAACCTCTGGCCTTGAAGGCAACCAGCAACCGAGTAAAACTACTATGGCAAGCGGCTTGCTTCTAATAACTCCTTCCTCTCTCTTGCTTGGCAAAAAGCCACAACTTAAGTACTTGGCGTTAGCAAGACAAATTTACATAAATAATTTAAAGCTTTTAATTCTGGCCGGAAGTAGAAAATAAGAAGTGATAGTAAAGATTTAAAATAAAATAAACGTTAGTAAAACTTAGGATCCTTACATACTTCCCGCCAGAGTTAATTAGTTTGAAACTGAGGTCTAAAACGACCTTGTTGAAAACTTTTAGCTCTAGAATCTAACGCGAGGCCAATATTTTACAAACATTTCTCACTAGAAACTAGAAATTAAAAAAGTCGTTTTTACATTATCAACTCCATGGACAAGATTTTTTCATCTGTACTGCATCTAAACAGGAGTTTCTTAGTTGAAATCTGGTCCCTTCCAGATGCTTAATGAAATGTTACACAATTAAATGGCAAGTAACATGAATACTTATATTTCTCTTTTAACATTCTTATTTCATTCATGACGTTATTTAATTATCTCCCCGTGCTCTCTGACATGTGTTGTGAAGAAAAACACCAAACACGAGCGTGTCTATGTACAAATGTTCAACACTACCGCCTGCAATCAAAATACTAACGTGTTAAACTTCAACATAACAAGACCTCAGAACACACCTTATATTCATCTCTAAACCCTGAGGTACTATTCTGAAAAGTGGCTAACTCTGAAGTGTAGCGTCAGAGAGCCTAACTACATTCATTCAACCTTTAACACATATTCACAATAATTTGCTCTTTTTACAGTCACACCAATAAGTTAAAATTTTTGGCATTACTCTAATATTTTCACTTTTAACATATCACAGTATTTCTTAACTTTAAAGATAACAGTTCACATTGTATATAAGGACATATTAACATGCCGTTAATTTTACGCATTTTAAAACATACATTAGTAGTACATTGTTAACTTCTGTTCTTTTCCAAGCAAGTGCCAACTCTTCTACTTTGAAATACTACATTTCAAAAGTCTTTCAGACTAAAACTTCTTTCTTGCCAGAATTTATTAAATAAAATTATCATTTCTCCTGGCCCTCTTTGCATTAGTCGTACTTCTCCCTTCATTCTGGGGGTGGTCATGCCCTCTCTTTTCTGGTCGGTGGAACGGTTTCTTTTTCTTGTTACCTTCAGTTTTCCAACGGGGGAACTTTCTTTTCAATTGCTCCTGTCTACTAATGGCTTGCCCTTGTGATTGTCGTTGTTCCACCTCTGGAGCTTGTGCCTGCCGTGCCTGATCCTGCAAAAGATCTTGAAATATTGGCATTTTATTACGATTATAAAATGGTTTTATCTGGTCAACGTTTGCAGTGCAGGTTTCAGTATTCCTGGCTTTTAACACCACTACAGCCTGAGTTACTTTTTCTATGACATATGGTCCTTCAAATCGTGGATAAAATTTGGCAGTTATATCTTCTGGTGCTGAAGAAAGTGAATGCTTAATTTTTAACACTTCATCCCCTACTTTATAAGTTACTCCCCGTCGTTTCATATCATAATAGAGCTTCTGTTTTCTTTGTGCTACTTCAGATAGTTCTTTTTTGCTTCTTTAATTAATTTTTCCATATCGCCCATTTTAAATTCTGGGGCTCTTTGTTGAACATAAAATAATTTATCTAACGGCGTTATAATCTTTCTGCCTTAAAATAACCCAGCAGGAGTTTTGCCCGTCGTATCATGTTTTGCGGTCCTAAGGGCGAAAGCTAATTCATTGACATAGTTATCCCAGCTTTTATGAAACTTTTTAACATAACTACGGATAATTTTCACTATATTTCTATTGACCCGTTCCGCTATATTTGATTGCGGCCGATACGGAACCATTTTTAAATGACGTATGCTCAGTTTTTGGCACATGTCTTCAAATATATTACTTACAAATTGAGGACCTATATCCGATATAACTTTTAGGGGCGCCCCGTATTTTAAAATATATTTATTTAAAATAAAATCATTAAATAATTTCGCGGAGGCTCGTTTTAAGGGAACAAATTCGGTCCACTTACTAGAATGATCAACCATAACAAGGAGATACCGACTTTTATTTAACTGACTTTTTGGGAAAGGGCCCAATAAATCGATGCCAATTATTTCATTTGGAAATTCCGATTTAATGCTATTTAGAAACCCGGCCGAGCGGAAATTAATATAATTAACTGCTTGACATGTTGGGCAGTAGTGGACATACGCCCTTGTTAACTTTTGCAGCTCAGGAAAATAAACTGCTTCGCGTACGCGTTGGATGGTTTTTCGAATACCAGCATGAGAAGCTAAAGGGGAGGTCGTGTAACTCCTGAAGTATATTTAATCTAAGACTAGCTGGGATAACAGGTCGAAATTCGTTGTTGGAATTCATAGTTTTTGTATAAGATAATAGACCATCTATTAGCTCGTAATGGGCCGCCCTATTTCTTATCGCCACAATATCTTGGTGGCTAAAATTTTCAGGATCCTTTAAATAATCATAAATATTTTTAAATTCAGGATCCTCATCCAGTTCGGTTATTACAATTTCTCGGGAATGTATCGTACATGCTGTGAGCACTGCCACCTTTACAGTATTATCTTCTTCATCTATTTTTATTCTGGATAGGGCATCTGCTACGATATTTTCCTTTTCGGGGGGTGTGCTTAATTACCAGATTATACTCTTGTAACTTGAGTGCCCATCTTATTAACCTTGGGGATAAGTTTTTCCCTGAGTACAATTTAGCTACCGCCGCATGATCAGAATACACTGTTATTGGCGCCCTTCCAAAATAGACTCGGAACTTTTGCACTGCTAACAGAACTGCAAGTGCCTCTCTCTCAGTCGCGGAATAATTTCTTTGTGTTTGATTTAAAGTTCTACTAAAAATGCCACGGGCTGTTGATTTTGCGAAAGTACAGCTCCTACCGCATAATCCGAAGCATCCGCTGAAATTTCTAAATTCTCATCGTTTTCAGGAAATTTCAAAACAGGGGCTTGCGTTAATGCTTGCTTTAATTTTTCGAAAGCACTATTGGCTTCGACCGTCCACGAGAATCATTCCTTTTTCCTTTTTAACTTTAACTATGGTTCAGCAATAGCTGCAAAATATTTTATAAAGGACCTATAATATGAACAAAGTCCTAGAAAAGAAGAGTGCTTCTTCGCCGTATTTGGCGGCGGATACTTTTGCACAGCGATTATTTTTGATTCGTCTGTCTCGATTCCTTTCTGAGATATTTTGTAACCTAAGCATTTTAATTCAGGGGCTGCAAATTTGCACTTTTCGACATTATCTTTTAGACCGGCCTCATTTAATAATGAAAACACCTGTCTTAAATCCTGTACATGTTGGTCCAGATTATCACTAGTAATAATGATATCGTCTAAATAGATAAATGTGGTCTTTCCTAGAACAGGCCTTAGCACAATGTCCATACATCGCTGAAATGTTGCCGGTGCCCCTGAAAGGCCAAACGGCATACGCAAGAATGCATAAGTGCCAGACGTGGTTATAAAAGCAGTCTTAGGCACATCTTCTGGTTTAACACCTATTTGAAAATAACCAGTCGTTAAGTCTAACGTAGTCATATATTTCGTAGAAGTTATGTTCCTTAAAATTTCTTCAATAACAGGTAACGGATATACCGGATATTTAGTCATGGAGTTTAATTTACGATAGTCAATTGCAAAACGCCCCCTTTTCGGATGTGTTACTGGATAGTCATTATTTTTCTTACATAACACAACCGGGCTAGCATAACTACTTGAGATGGGCATTATGATCTTTTTAAGTAACATATCTCAAATGTGCCACTCTATAATTTTTTCTTTATTCTTATCATACCGATACGGCTTGTGGCGAACTGGCAGTGAATCTCCTGTGTCGATACTATGGTCAGTAACTTGAGTAAATCCAGGAATATCACTAAATAACGAAGCAAATTCACTTACCACTTGTCGAATTTTTTGTTGCTCTCCCTTAGGTAGGTGGTTAAGGTTTAATGTGGGTGGTTCTCTTTTTTCTTCCCGAACTGGTTGCATGGTCAGCTTAAGGGACGCTTGGTTGAAATCCAGCGTTGCTTCTGCCTCTGAAAGAAAATCTATCCCTAAAATGACATGTTCTTGTAAATTTTTTACGATAAAGAACGTGATCTTTACTTGCTCGTCCTTAATGCGAATATATAATGGTATTTTACCTATGCATTTGCATTTTTCTCCCTGCGCAGCTAACACTCTCGTATTATCCTAATTATATATTCGGTATCTACGGAAATACTTCCTAAAAAAATCTTCTGCCACACAGGAACACTGCGCGCCTGTATCCAGGATGGCGGTGGCTGGAATGTTGTTCACCAAAACTTCAATCTTTGGAAGAGTCAAATTTTTCACAATAACTCTATTTAACTTGAAGGAAGAGAGGTTTTCTTGGTCTTCGGATTTCCGCACCCTCCCGTCAGCAGAAATCCGTTTTAGTTTAAATTTTCTGTCTTCTTTTCCATGCCTTCCTTCTTTTTCCGCTGGCCTTCAGACTTTTTTTCTGGCTTACTATTGAACTGTCGACGTTCGCCGGTTGCTTTTGGATACTCAGGTTTCCTTGCCCACTGATTCGATTTGCTTCCGTAGCCGTGTTCTTGCTTTTGCTGTGGTCTTGGCGCACTAAATTGGCTTCGTTGCTCATACTGGCGTCTTCTTTCAATGTCCGCCGTTCATCTACTTTCAAACTGGATTGCTAGCTCAAATAACTTTTCCAGTGAAGTCGGATTCCATAATTCAATGAAGTCTTGTACTTGGGGAAGTAACCTCGGCAAAATCACTTGGATTATCTCAGGATCCGGACGGCTTCCATACAAGAGTCTAAAGACGTGAATATTTCTTAAAGTAAAGCTTGAGAGATTTTCAGTTCGTTGCTGGTATATGATGAAGAGTTCCGCATCTAATTTTGAACGATTTTTTACGACAGGGAAGGCTTTTACTAAGGCAGTCTTGAAATGTTCGTAAGTATAGGTGGGCTTCCCGCTTGACCCAAGAGGTTTCTGCCTATACATTTGAACCAATTAAGCGCTTGGCCCTTCAAAGCGCTGGTAGCTAAGGTGACTTTCTGGAACTCATGGACTGGATACAGCATGAAGCGGTCATCCAATTTTTCCAAAAAAACTGGTTACCGGTGAGTTTCCATTAAATGTTGCTTCAGGTTTCATCGATGCGCGCACAGTCTGTACGATATACCCAAATCCTTCCAGGGCGGCAGCTGGCATTTCTGGATTCTGAGCCGCTTTTGCAGGCACCACAGGTTCTTCTTGAAACTCGGCCATAGTTATTCTTCTTCGTCGTTCGCCACTATCAGGTCTTGTGTTCCTCTTTACCTGCTTTGGAAACATGAACTGTCCTAACTCGGAACAGGGAGCTTACTCAAGTTATGTTCCATAAATTGTGCAGTAGACAATACACACAGAAAGGGTATACGAAACCCCTTATTTTTCTATCTTTACAGTGATTTCCGGAACTTCGGAATACAGTGACCAACCACTTGTGGTCTGAACGTAAGAATATAAAACTACTAACTAAAACTCTAACTGAACTAACTTTGGATTAATATACAAGTGCCTAACTTTAAGATTGGCCGTTATTTAACAAAATCCGTATGTAGTACAGAGAGCTGCTAAAATTACGATACGTGTGAAGTTATCAAGAGGACTAAACCTCTGGCCTTGAAGGCAACCAGCAACCGAGTAAAACTACTATGGCCAGCGGCCTGCTTCTAATAACTCCTTCCTCTCTCTTGCTTGGCAAAAAGCCACAACTTAAGTACTTGGCGTTAGCAAGACAAATTTGCATAAATAAGTTAAAGCTTTTAATTCTGGCCGGAAGTGGAAAATAAGAAGTGATAGTAAAGATTTAAAACAAAATAAACGTTAGTAAAACTTAGGATCCTTACAATATATAAATATATTTATATACGTTTGGTGCTGCCGATTGTAACCAAAATACGAGGTGCACATCTACATGTTATAGCAGTCCTATATACAAAATTTCAACGTTCTGAGGCTACTCGTTTTTGAGTTATGTGAGATACGTACGTACGCACGAACGTACGTACATACGTTCGTACAGACGCCACGAAAAATTCTCTTCAGAATTAATTTTAAAGCAGTTTTATAATTTTTTTGAAGGAAAAGAGTATTTTATTCTGTCCTTAAGTACAGATATAACGCAAAAACATCGTTAAATTGCATTCGATAGAAGTCAAAATGGATATTTTCGTTGAAATATGCTTCCTGAAACTTTTCGCGATTACAATACTTCCTTTTTACTTCGTACAAGGAAGTAAAAATATAGCTAAAGCTATCAAGATTCTATCAGAGTTAGCCCCTTAACGCTAAATAACGGCAAAGCTATCAAGGGCCTAAAGTATGGCCGAGCGTAATAATAGCTTAAGAAAGAGTAGCCTAAAAAGGCGAACGCGCGCTAGTCAGAATCACTGTTTCTCTCTCTCGAAGTCACTAGAACTTCACAGTTAAATACTTCTCTTCATCTGCATTCAAACGCGATGCTAAAAATAGATTCTGGCCGGAAGTTGTAAGCTTGAAATTAAGAAAGGATAGGACAGTAACTTTAACTCAAATTAACTTTTAGATAAATTAACATAATCCTTACAAAATTACATGAATTTAGGGATTTCAGCGAGCTTTAGAATGTTAAATTAAAGAATTAATTTTACATCATTCGTAATTCATATGCACTTCGAATTTTTATAATTTTTCGATAATAGTGTATTGAACTCAAAATTAATTCTACAGTTTGCTAAGAAATCCAACACAACTTTTAAGAACTGGGATTTACTATCTGTACTGTCGCTTTCAGTGCAATATCTAATCAGCTTGAAGTGGATAACATTGTAAATTAAACATAAAAAGAGTAAAAATAATTTATTGGCTTTTTCACTTTTTAAAAAAATGTTAAGAGTTTCATAGCTATATATATTTGAGTGTATTATGTATAATTTAGAACTTCTCTTAGACAATATTCATGCTAAAAGCATATTGCAAAATCTCTAAAAGAATTTAGATAATTTCTCTTCGAATTCCTGCTTAGGTAATGGGAATAACTTTCTATTTTCTATTCTTATCTAACTAACTATTCTTAAAAGAAATAAAAAAATTAGACTTTTACAGAATCATTACAAAAGGTATCCACAAATAATCCAAGGAAATACTTTGTATCGAGGATTTCTGCATTAAATCGAGAATAAACTTTAACATAGGGGGAATAGTTTGTCGCCACTTTAGTTTCGAAAAACCGTCAAATTTAAAAAGAGATCATATGAGAATTTGAAGATTCACATACTCTCGACACAGGCCTTTGTAGAAAATTGGCACTAGATGATTTTTAGATTGTGGGATTGTATGTAGAAATCAGTCAGCAGAAATAGTAGCAAGAGTAACAATGAAAACATGGTTATGCTGTGAAGGAAAAGGATGTAACGTCTTTGTTGTTAGGTACGTTAATGTGAGTTATTCCCGTCACATCAAACTGGAAAAGTATAATTATCACGTTAAGGAATAAAATTTCTGAATAGATTTGGATTTAACTTTTCCGGACATTAATACTTCTAGCGAGGAAACATAATTTCGTCACCAACTCATTTCGACTGTTGTAAAAGTTTTTTTAAACGTAAGAAATATAACTTTGAGGTTAACTGCTTAAAACAATTTTCAAAAAAACTACATTTTAAAACTTTTCATTGAAAGTGCTTACTTTAAAGAAAAAATAATATTACTGTAAAAGGTATTTTGTTCTGTAACAGGAAAAAAAAAAAAAAAAAAAAAACGAATTTATTGCAAGAGGTACGTATGCCTATTTCATTGACAATGCTTATGCCTAATTGATTATGAATCTGAATTAAGGAATTTATGAAGATACAGAAGTTTAAAGAAGAGGAAATAAAAAATTCGAAATATTTTTCATCTGTTTTTACAATTCTTCGAATTAATAGAAAATAATTACTATGAAAGAAAATGTAAATGAACAGGTGATTCGTAGAAACGACAAAAATTACATAGTCAGTGGGGATTCACTACGTTTTTCGAATTATTAGACTGGATTTGTATAAGCTTTCTCCAATACGTTTCTATAATAATTTGCAAAGCAACCGGATAATTTAACCGGATAATTTAATTTTTATTAGCGGAAGAAAATAGAAAATTAGCTGCTGTATTACATTCTTCTTTATTGCTTATCAAATTATTTGTGGAGGTAAATTAGAAATCAAATGTGAAGCTAGTTGCTTTTAAATATCAGTTTACCAACAGAACATTGTGCAGTTTTTATGCTTTCAGCGAGGGAAACATGAAAAATTCATTATTTTCTCGCCGGTACTGGAATTGTGGATATTTCGATTGTTAACCGAACCTGCTACTAGTCACATCACGAGAGCATGCCACGGGAACAGAATTAACTCCTTATATTCTCCCACATTTAAAGAACGACCAGAAAGAGGGGATCGAGCGTTGATGTCCTCGCATGGGCTTGATTCACGAGAAAGGAGGTAATTAATTATCGTATATCTATGTCCTATGTAACTGATTTTCACAATGGTACAAAAATTGTATAATTGTATTATACATGTTTGACATGTCGAGAAAAATTGCATGACTCTAATAAAATAAAATGCAATAACTAATTAAACAATGCTAAATGCTGAAATATTTACATAATCTCATAATTTTGACAGTTGCCTTCAAAATTAAATTTTCTTTAGTATTACTCTTTCTACTATTTCAGACTATTATCTCTTCCCATCTATAGAACAAAGTCCCGTGTAATTTCACCTTACTAGAACTTGCTAGTGAGCTGTATTTCAGCCAATAATTATATGAGAGTAGCATTGAAAATACCTACAGTTACATTTGAATGAACAGCTTATTCAGTTAACAAAGGTAGTAAACGTTAGGATTTTTAAACATAAAATTTACATGTGTTTTACCTGCATAGTGCAGAATAAAATGAGCAAATTCGAAAGGAAGAAACGATTTACATGGAGTTGAGCGTCAAATTTGATTGCAGGAGAGTATCAAGATATTGCATACTGTTTTTACTAATATACGGCCTCACGGATATTTGAATCCGTGAAGAAATGAAGTCTAAATCAAATAAAAATGAAGTCTAAGAAAGAATATCTAAATCTGAATCAAATGCATACTTAAGTATGGAGTCAAATTAGTTTCAAAGATGGTTTAGTCAAAACTCCCACAAAATATTGTTACGAAATGTACAGGCGCTGTAAGATCCCCGCAAAGTAGTTTAGGGTTGCCATAAAAATGGCAAGGGAAGGCAAGGTTGCAACATTTGACGAGAAATCGCCCATTTGGCGACAAAATTGGCGATATACCATGGACGGCTGGAGAAACTTCTGGAACGAATTCTTACCGGTTTAGCCCAGAATGTTCCCGAACACAAGCCGAAAGCTATATAAACCCTGCTGTTCCGCAGTCAGCTAGTGTGTGTGTGCCTCGTCTAGAGTGCGAGTTAGTTAGTATCGAGTTGGTGTCTCGTCTAGCGAGTCAATCCCTGCAGAGTCGATCAAGTTGACAGCCGGGCAGCGAGTGCCGAGTGGGTCGTCGAGTGCACCGAAGGAGTCTGTTAGTGTATCGCGGTTAGTGCATCGTCGAGAGAGCGTGTTGAGCTCCAGAAACGACTGAACCGAAGAGTCGGGAGCTGTGCTCTGTGTGTCGTCGAGTGCATCGCGAGTTGTAGCGTGAAGAGTCTCGAGATTACGTGGAGTTCCGAGAACGACCAAGCAGAGTCGGGAGCTGTACTCCGGAAAGCAGAGTCGGGTGCTTTGCAGGAAGCTGTCTCCACCGTGATAGCTTGATAACCTGAGGGCTGTGTCGCTAATCATGTCAGCGTGTTCATAGTAGTTCATCGACGACTGTAAAACGTGTTTTGGAGCTGTCCTGACAATACTGGCAAATAAAGTGTGTTTCGATACTTCATCAAGTGTCATAGTTTTTCACTCCAAATCCACACGTAAGGTTAGTTCCATAACTTATAAGCGATGAACTAAAGAAACTTAAAAAAATAATGTAGGCTCCTCTGGCGATCATTTTGAAGGAGATAAATTTATTTATAAGTTAATCTTTTTCTCATTTATAAGAATTTGCTCGGTTACTTTATGTGTGCACCTCGTTCACAATTTAAGATATATATCACTTGCAATCAACGAGGATCGATAGTTGTAAATATTAGAAAATCAGACATTACATTTATAGGAAACTAGCATCAGGCCCACTTTCATTAATCAAAAAATAAAAGACGTCCTATTAAGGACCGTTTCAGAAATTTAGATTAAAAAAAAAAACATTGATGTATATTCACATATATTAATTACTTCAGTTATGGTTATTCTTTCTATTGAAAGCTAATTAAGTAATAAAAATGATTCTTGAAAAAAGTACTAATGATTAATTTTTACCACGCTGAAAACATAATACATAAAAATCATAGAAAATAATTATTTTTATGTAAACGTATTAGAGAACTTTCTTTTGCCTCATTAATGGCCATCTTTTATACTAATTATTCTAATTTTCCCGTTGATTATCCACTTGTAAAAACTAAAACATTGTGCGCTTTATTTTCTTGACTAGGTAAAACTACTGTTAGAAATTGCAGCTATAACTGCTTGTTTTAAAAATTAAAAGAAAATAATAAAAATGAAAAAAAATTAACGGACATAATAATAAAGGAGCATATAATATAAAAGTATTCGTTTTTAACGCTGCAACAGTGTGCAAGGTTATTTTTTGCCTTTAGTCACATATGGTCTTGGGATGTTATTGTGAATAAAGTAGTTTGAAGAATTATTTCAATTCCCTGGTAGCGTAGATATCCTTCACTTTTTAATATCTCTTATCTCTGCTGCAGCTTCTGAAATGAAAGTGTTATAGCATAATTTATTATTAATTTGGATTGCTGAGCTGAGGGTCACCATTTCTGTCCATTTCTGTCCGAGAGCGGATGATAGGTAAAATCATTAAATGCTGAATGTCTGAAACCACTCTATGTCTCACTTGTCTGATAGTGGCATCAGAACAAGCCCACGAAATTTATCTTGGCAAGGAGAAAAAGATTTCGCCTGTCGTTGGAAAAGTCTTGAGCACTATACAGGTGAGAGTACGATTTCGTTCATTTCCGGCTCCAATTTTGAAGGAAAGAACCCCGGGGAAAGGGTTTGAGGGTATCCCACCCTTCTTACCCTACCACTAACCTCTGGAAAGGATTTTCGGCTCGCCGCATATTTGAAGGTCCCACATGCTGCACAACATCCATTCAGCACCAGATGGCGACAGACTAGATCCACATTTAACCCTTTCCACGGCTGACGAGAGATGGCATCACCCAAGCGGCTACAGTTTCTACATGCACTTTCAAGAAAGTTTTCCCATCTTTTCCACTGCTTTTCTTCACTTCCACCGACATCAGAGGGCAACCAATTCAGCATTTTCTTCTCTTTTCTCTTCTAGCTTCCTCCTCACGACCTCTTGCCACAGGATCCACCTGAGTTCTCCACAAAGCCAGGTCTCTCCTGTTACTGGGAAGTACCTGCAACAGTGCAGTAGAAAACCTGTATGTCTTAGCTTAGTTACTTAGTACAACATCCATGGACACTTCGGTATCGCAGTAGGCTTCCCTAACCACTTTACCATCTAGGCGGCAAATGATTTTATACATTAGAACATTATGTATTTGATTCTTATTAGAATATTGAAAGTAATATCTGACACTAATTGCTTTGCAGTCACACAACTTAACAGTCTTACCTTTTTGTTGTAATTCATCAGTCACATCTATAATACCTGTTACTAATAATGCCGCCAATTTATTAACAATGCTCGTCAAATTAGAAAACGCTGAATGATATTTTCAAATGTCGTCTTTTTTTTTTCGTATGTCGAAAGTCCTTTTTAAATTCCTTTCGTTAATCGAAAAAGATGCTAATATAAGTCTTGTAGAAGGGAAACGAATAATACGAAGGTTTGGAAGAACAGAAGGTATCTGCAAGGGAAGGATGGAGTGTGGCAAAATTCTGCATGCTGCGTCAGTTGCACCATTAATTAGTAAAGAAAGAATTCCTGTTTCTGAATTCGCAGTGAGAAATTTGTAAGGAAAGTTTCATATTCATAAAGAGAAAAAATATTATAGCATATACTATTTTTAAGTTTAAAACTGGTCACACATTTGTTAAGTGAAAGTTTCTTCTTTTACTTTTACTGTAAAACGTATGTAAATTATATTTCGGTGGACACATGAATAATTTTAAATCAGGTTAAAATCAAATTTAAAGTAGAATTACCGTTCTAGGAAAAATTGAATTTTAATCAGGAAAATAATATTACATAATGTTAGGAATGTATATAACAATGTATGGAAGGAATGTATGTATATATGTAAATAGTTTTAATAGAATTACATGTAAGTTGTAGTGTTTCTTGTATAATATGACATGGATTGCGAAACATTGCCGAAAAACAGGATTAATTGGATAAGTCCGTTTAGCACAGAAGTAGAGACACTGTTCACATATTTTTTAGACGATTTTTATTGTAATTACGGAAATATTTTACCTAAACTTTTTATGTTTTAAATGTTTCATTTGATAACTCCTATTTTTCATTACCTTTACGGTATTTTTCAAGACAATAAAGTCATTTATATCATCGGAAGATGTATTTAAACCCATGCTTTCCAACAGCTTTTCAAAGTTTAAGGAGGTTGTAAGTTGACGTGTGAACAGCCCATATTTTAAAATGATTTTGACGTGTGGTTGCTTGCTTTGTCTTGATGCAATTCTACTGACTTATCACACTGCGTGTAAAAAGAATTATTACATATTTGAAAATTGGGTATAAAGTGTGTTCTTAATAATATGTGGAGTTGATCTTAACATCTGTCTCCCCTCTCTTTATTTTTAATCTGCCGTTGTAATAAAAACCAGCAACAATCATAAAACCATTAAGGAAACTTTCTTTAGATTCCTTGAACCATGTTTTAAGATTTGTTTTCCTCTTTGATGGTAATAAATGGATCTCTATTTATTGCAGTTATTTAAGTACACCCAAGATTAGTCTATTTTGACAATAATTTTCCATTTTTGTTCGGATAAATATTTCTCATAAAGAATTCTGCAGCGCGTTCTGCATTCGGCGATATGTCGTGGAGAAAGACGATGCACATTGTGTTTTTTCGTCTTTTTAGGTTCAAATCAGTATTAATCACTTTGCTTACAGTTATCATTGAGAATTTTAGTGATTTTGCAAATGTCTTTTGAATTGGCGGATCTTCGTTAAAGGTAACGATCTTACCTTTTCAATACTCGAAACATTCAGTTTTTCATTCCGTATTTGGAACAATTTATCCACTTGAAGCTAAACTTTGACGTTTTTTTCCTTTGTTACTGACAACATGACCTATCGTATATTTAGATATCGACAAACCATGGCTTTCACACCATTTTTAAATAAATGGATACGAATAATTTTCTTTGGAAAGAACAAAATCATAGCAATTTAAAAGTGATATTTCGCATGAAAGCAAAATTTTCAAGCAGCAGACGATAATTTATGCTTTCAAAAGTATAGATGCAGTTAAAAAAATTGCAATTAGAAGACGGTTTTTTAAACAGCAAAGTAAAAACGCCTAAAGAATGTTCGAACAGCTTCTGTAAATGGCTATCTCGAAAAACCGACGACATAGCACCAACTTGGCTATAATTTTGGCGACCAAACGTTTTGCCAGATCTGTTGAAATATCGCCAAAAATCGTTAAACTTGGCTACCATTTAGCAACATTTTGGTCCGAAACCTGTTTAATTGTAACTGCCCCGATCCCAATCTATATGTCACAGTATCCGGCCGTATGTGACTATAACTGTGTATGCTTTCCAGAAATTTAGAGAAGTTAAAGGTACTGGATAGAATTTAACTCAGAGTATTGAGAGATCAGTGTGCGAGATTACGTATTTGAAGCTTTTTGCACTGTCTTGTGTTCAACGTTCTTAGCAGTCTGAAGTAGTAATTACTGACTGTGTTCTGTCTTACGAGAAGAACTGCACGAGTACTCTTCTGCAAAGAGTTTCATAACTGAAAAGGTTTTTTTTTAATTAATTTATAAGATATTTCTCCCACCTTCTTCGCATGCCTTCGTGGTGTAATGGTCAGCGCACTCGTCACATATTCGAGAGGCCCGTGGTTCGAGCGCATTGCGAGTTTTTCATCTCTCCTTTCAAAATAAACCTAATGTCTCTACAGTGGCGCCCGAACAATGACTCGAACCATGGACCATAATGCTGACCACTACACCACGAAAGCATGCTAAGAAGGCGGGAGAAATACTTCATATACTTCTCTTTTAAAGGGCGACTGGAGATTAGGGGACCCAATCGCCAAATCCCGGCGGTGGAGAATCCTGATCCCTCACCTTTTCTTAGTTCGGGAGCCACTGTAGAGTCATTAGGATATTTTTTGAAAGGAGCAATGAAAAATGAGCAATACCATCGCCGGGATTCGAACCACGGACCTCTCGAATAAGCACCGAGTAAGTTGACCACTACACAACGAAGACATGCTAAGAAATCGGCAGAAATACCTTATAAATTTTATCAATCTGTCATCAATTCTGTGGGCAACCAATCCATTACGAACCCCTGACGCTCACGTAGCACTATTTTATATTATTACGTACGCACTATTTTTACATTTCAATTCGTTCATATGTTTGTTGATTGGAATTTTCCCTTTCTACTGAAAAAAGGGTCGTAAATTATGTTTCACTGGACAAGTAAATGATTATAAATCAGGGTAAGATCAGATTTAAACTAGAGAAACTTTTCTAGAAAAATTTAATATATTTCAAAGGAATTTAACTTGGAGAATTCTTCTCAAAGGAAAATTTTATATTGCCATTATTTCAAGCAGCAAATTATAGAGCAGAATGATTCTTCAAATTGCATACATTTTCTATAAATCTAATTGTAATCAAATGCAAAACTTTGCCTTGGCATGCTTTGAAGGCATGCTTTATTTATACCTGTTGCCCGCACTAATGTTATCCGATCGGTAGGATGGTTAGCATTGCCAGCTTTTGAGCTAATGACTAAGTGCAAATGCTATGTAAAATGCTGACGTGTGTAATTGTAGTGTCTGCGCGAAATCACTGCACTTTATACTTCTTCATATGAAAAATCTAGTCAAGGGATTTGTGGAAGAAGAGGAAGGGTACATGACGCTTGAATTTTATTCCCGCTGGAACTATTAAACAAAATTTTGTATGCCTGGGCAAAATCATGTTATCATAGCTATTATCTAAGGAATGCCAGCTGAACATACTCCTTATGCCCAAACTAATCATAGGCTTCTTCGTATGTAAGGACTTAAGATAAAATTACCACTTTGTATTAATCTTTTATAAGGTAAAAGTCAATAAAGAGCTTGTAAAGATTCTTCTAATATTTCTGCTTCAAATTTTTAGTATAATGTAGTTCATGCGACAATAGATTGGATTTACTGAACGAAAACCCGCAAGATTGCGCCTTTCAGAGGACCTCTAAACCAGATTTTATACAATTTTTCCATTAAAATTGCTACACCATGGAAACAGCATACAACAAACGTCAAATTTCAGTGAAAGGTACTACATACTTGGATGACGAAATAATTAAAATTCCATCGCATACACAAGTTATTCTTCGTGCAAGAAGAAGAAACTTCTCCCAGCCCGTCTCGAAAATCAACCTCATCAGGATCGTGGCCTATCGAAGCAAAGGTATATCGTTCTGTGACATTGCTGCTCGTTTGGCCGCGATTCCGCCGCTGTCAGATAAGTGTGAAATCGACGAATTCGGAAAAGCCATACTGAACGCCATCCAGGAGCTCAATGGTCCTGGGACACTAATGGTCAGTACTTGGGAGGGTGACCCGAGAGCACAGATATGTTGTGCGACAATGAACACAGAAGTGGGACCACACTGTCGTTTTAGATGAATTCTGTTCTGCGTACAGCATCACTTTAAGCGTGGATGCAATGAGAAGAACGAACGTTACCAACTTGCATTCGTCATCGTCATATGGGCCCTGCGGTTGGCGTGCTGGTATGAAGTGCAATTGGGTACACATCCAGATCATCTTTTCTTTGCATAGCAAGTAACAGGGGCGGCTGCAATTATATTTTGGAGTGCAATTATATTTTGGAGTGCAATTATATTTTGGAGTGCAATTATATTTTGGAAATTATATTTTGGAAGGCATGTGACTGTCTCCTATGTACGAGGTTTACGTGAAGCCGTCTTGAAACAAGCAGAAGACTGTACGTGAGTTTCATGGAGTATTTCTAAATGAAAATATGCTAGAAATATAATTCAAAATTTATTCTCCCTACTCTCAAGATGCACAGTTGGGATTAAAATTGCTATATCATGAAGGCAGCATGCAACAAACGTCAAACTTGCATGAAGTCTATTACATACTGCGACATCCAGATGATTAACATTTTAACGCATTTCCACAGTGCAGGTACGAGAGACACTATCTGCATTTTTTATAAATGGGAAGATTGCAAAGTTGATTTATCATTTGTAAAGCACATTTGAATGCTGATTGTTTGTGTAAATGTGAGGTTATGCCTCTTGTAAGAAGAATAAATTCCTATCAGCAATGTATCGAAATTCGATCGGGAGAGGGTCATGGCGTATAAGGACTACGGTTTATGGTTCCGAGATACTGCTGCTCACGTTAGTCAGGATCCTACGGTTGTCAGGTGAATATAGAATCAATATGTTCTTGAGGAGCATACTGAAAGTCATGCAAGATCTCAACGGCCTCAGGATACTAATGTCTGAGAGGACAGACATGCTGTGTCCTATGCTTTGTGGGATTGTACATCCACGTGAAGTATCCTGATTCAAGAACGTGTCTGATGTCCAAGATGACGTCTACAGTACCACAGACTGTCAGTACAGGGACCATTGTTGCGGCTTCCATTAACGCATCAGCTGAGACAAGCATGTCTACAAGGTTGCACCAATGAAGACACTGGACACAGGAATGGTACCAAGAGGTCTTCTCACACGCATTCCGGTTCTGGTTTCAACATCATGGTGGACGTATCAGTGTGTAGAGGCACGCTGCATACATCCTCTTTATATACGGACCCAGCACCTGGCGTGCTGGTACAGAATACCATTAGGTACACATCCTCGTCACTCTTTGCTCGCATAGCTAGTAATGTGGGCAGCCGCCGTTACATTTCTGACATATTAAGGCCCGCGGCTATGCTCTGTCTTCTAGGACAGCGAGACGCATGCGACCTTTCAATAAGCTACTGCAATACCGAGAGTTTGCTGTGCTGTCCTGATCTTCATCGGTACAGAGAATGTTCGACTGTTTCTCTTGTCAGCACGTTCTGCAGATCTCTCACTAACTGAGAGCATCTGGTCATAGGTTGGCAAGAGACTGGCACGCCACCATTCGTCGGTCACTATGACTGATGAACTCTGGCATGGATTTGAAGGCGCATGGAATGAAATATCCATATCTACCATTCAGGCTCAGTTCAAAGCGATGTTTAGTAGGATTGCAGTCATTGTTGCTGCCAGAGGTGGAAGATCTGTGTATTGAATTCTGCACCTTGTGTACCCAAAGCAATTCCAAATTCCATCATGTCTTTCTGTGAATATATTGTATATGTATAATAAAGGAGATTATGCTATTTGCTTTCTTTCCTGCTATAGCAATTTTGCTGGTGTACTTAATGTACACATGTATCTATCTAGTATAAGAAGTAGTCCTAATATAGCCAGCTCATTTTTCCATTAGTAAACGAATGCAGAGGGCAAACTGTGCCAGAAACACACTACAAAATACCTCCGGATTCCTTTTACACAACCTACGTTTAAACACAAAACATACTCTACATGACTTTCAGTAAATGAAAAGTTCTAACTTTCATAAAATATTTGGGAGTATACTAAATGAGTAAGTAGTTCATAGTTCATAAAAGGCATCTTCACACAAGGGACAAAGCCGATAAAGCTCTTATAAATGCACTTCGATGGAGAAGAAAATGCATGTTGTATCTTTCACTAATAAAACCCATTTTATTGCACTTTTCTGTGCTTTGGTTAGTCTTACTTTAGTTAATTGAATTCAGTAAAACTCATGAATCTATTTGCTTAAGGAGAGGAATTCCTTCATGGAGGGGTTTATAGCAGAAATGTTTTCGGATTTACATTACACATAAAAATATTCACATAAATATTCTGGCAGCCCTTTGTCAGGATTAGAACTCTGCTCAAATTGCCATTTACCAGCGACCTCATTTATTCGATCACCGGTGAGCTACACAGGTACTTAAGTTTCACATTAATGATATTCTCCGTAGTCTACCATGTTTTTATAACAACTACAAGAGTCATGATTCTGAACATATTAATCACACAAGTTGTTATGGTCCTGAGAGAATGCCTATATCTATTACTTAATAAAGAACATATTTTACGGTATAGAGCAGTAAAGCTTATTGATTACATGACGGTGCGTTAGCGCATAGAGCATCAAGGTCTCTTAGAACCTAAAATACCCTTAAATCTGATACTTGGCTCAGATCAACGATTTCAATGTTCGTGAGGCACAGATCTTTACTCCTAAGAAATATGAATTTAAAAAATATTAATAGTATGACTGTGGGGCAGGTGTAAAAAACTATAGTTTTCGTATTGTTTTAATTTTTAGACTCATGTAAATTTCTTACATACAGAACTTTTTATTCACTCCTGAAAAGATCTTAGCATTTTAGTAATAAAATTATATTTCCTCTTTTGCCTTCTTATATTTTTCAAACGGAAAGAAAGGGTTTTGTAAGAAGTTTATTTAACTATAAAAATCAAAAATTAAATCCTTACATGAAATTCTCATTTTCCGATAAACACATTATATTAATTTAAATATTTTCATGGCATGGAATATTGAGCAATACATAAACAGCTTTTGATCAAAAAATAGTAATTTTAAAGCTTTTAAAAAGCTGCAGCAAAACTTCTTTGTAACTCAATAGCTTATTTTAGTTCGATGCAAAATAATCTAATTTTAAAATATCAGTGTTAACACCGTTTGGGGAAAAAGGTTTTGTTATCAAGACTCAAGTCAGATTTTTAATTAGTAGAAGCTCGGTAACAATGCATAAAAGAAAATTAAGGGGAAAAAATAAGAGTAAAAATAAAACCAAATATATCCTTTTTTAGCATTTTTTCCATTGTTGTTCCGGTAAACTTCATTATTTCAAATTTCGATCAAAAGATTTTTAATTAATTGTATAAAATCAAAAATATGATCTCTTAAATCTTGTATAATAAGTAGTGTTTTTAATTTCTTCAAACGTATTGCTTGACATAACAATTCTTAAACTTATTCCAAAATTGTGTATTAAATTTCCAACTTTTTTCACATTATTATTTTAGTGCTTAGAATTTGAAAATCCTTAAACTTTCGGCGTTTTCAGGTAACCAATATTAACATTTAGCTGAAATTAAAAAAAAAAAATTAGTTGCGTATTCATTGATGGCCAATCTATAATAATAAAATATTTAATATAATCAAACTCCAAAAATAAATTTGAGACATGCTTATTAAATTTATTTACTCTTTCAACAGTACATCCTTGCAAATACTTACATTTTGATAAAACATTATTCCTAGTATACAACAATTAAAACTGAAAATTACATCTATGTAATAGTTCAAGGAAATTTAAGAATGTATCAATAAAAAGAACAATTACTTCAAAACCAACTGGCTAGTTATTTCAGATTGTTTCTACATACTTCACTTGAAAAATACATTTATAAAATGATTATTTATTTACTATAAAGAGCACCACTTTCTTCACAAGGAAGATTTAAATAATGAATGAATGACTCAGAAGCTTTGAGATGCATTTATAAATAAGAATTATAGACAGAATGTTAAAAGCCCAATCAGAAGTTTTAAGATATATTACGAATGTGCACTGTTGACAAAACGCGAACAGAAATTCCCGTTAAACATAAAAATTCTTAAAGTAAACAGGAAAATTTCCAACTTTGTAACTATGTAATATATGCAAAAACATATAAAAAATGCGTAATTTAAAATTAAACGTTAGACATATTACAATTTACAAATGAAGTTACGATGAAGAATATTGAAGAGCGTGATAACAACCAATACATCCTATAACCGCTCCAGTATTCCAGAACAGCTCAAACTTGGGCGTAATATAATGATAATCTGTAGAGACTGCGCAAACGTAAATTTACTAATAGAATCTCAAATATTTTCATAATTAGGAAGACTGTAACTATCAGTAAGCTGTCATAAAGGATTCCATGTGCACTTCGTGGAGCAAATAATATTAGCGAAGGGTGTCGATAGCGGGTTCGATGTCGAGATCCACAGACTTTTAGCAATGCTGAACAAGCGTGATGTTGTTGCACGCAGTGTTCAAGAAAAATAAGATAAGATAACGATTCTTTGTTGAATTCAGGCTGCTGTGGTAAATGCTTGTGAGCGATTAACCCTTTGCGGCGCACTATACGTTAACGTCGGAATTTCAACAAAAAAAGTTGTATGCAGTTTATTTAGTCCTAAAGGAGTGTACAGGTAAAATTTTGTAAATATTGCACACACCGTTTTAATTCTGTGGGTGTTCCATGAGGTGGAACACTGCGCCGCCAGAGCTTTTAAAAGTGCGACTAAACGAGCATTGCAGTGAAGCACGAAAATGAGTAGAAGCGTTTGTATAAGAATAAAAAAACTCTGTATTATGGCTGTATATAAGGTTTCCTGGATATGCACAATATTCTTGAATATATACGGATAAATGAGATAAATATCTATATACACGAGTCGTATATACAGAAATATTTACAAATTTTCGGAAAGAGATAGAGCTCTCCGCGCCATTTATGGAAAATTAATAATAAAAAAATTAACTACGATTAATATTAACAATAAAGAAAAATAAGCCTATAATGTATACATACACGAAAAATATATACACAATTGTTGGAAATAAACGGGAATGAGACTAAAATGCAACAGCAAAAAATTCGCGCACGTCTAAGTAAAGATGAGTCAAGCTACTAATAAAACTACTCCCGAAAAATTCGAGATGCCAATATTAAGGCTTTCATAACACAAAACACACCTCATCCCTCAATACTGCTTTGTTTGAATTCATTCCCGCCCAACACAACAGAAACAGAAAACGTAAACAACGGATGTTCTCTCCTAAGCACAGATGTTCTGATTCGTAACAGCATGAGATCGCTAAAGTCGCCGTGTTCCCGCTAATGGAACACCCAGTTTTATTCAGGGATTCTGCGTATGATTTTTGTATGAAAGATTAAAAAAAAATATAGAACAAATAATTTGCAGTACAGCCAGCAAAATTATGCCTAATTTTTTTTCCAAATAAAATTTTATATATCATTAAAAAACTAGAGAAAATTACTTGAAAAAAGTGGATTTTAATAACTCATAATAAATGAAAATTCTGTGTCTCCTTGTGATATGCTGCTATCTACTGTTTAAAAAGAAAAGTTCAAAGTATATTATAAAGGCATTTTTATCTATTTACGGTTGAATTTAAAGGTTTCAGAATCGATTCAATTTGGATGTTCTATGTAACACTGAGCCACAAAGGGTTAAGAGCCTACGCACCACGAAAGTCATTTTATGCGATTCAACATACAATTTAAACAAGAGTTTGAGGGGCATCAGGATTATTATTTTAAAATGATTATATGCTCAAGAGAAATGAATATGTTGCCTTCATTAGTTTTTAATAGCATATAAATATCTAAGGCTTCTTCAGGACATCGCAGAAGTTTCATGTCTCGTTGAAAGAACACATGACAGTGTAAGTAAGTATAAATGCAATCCTTCAAACCGAATGTTATCGTTTAGTTGTTTAAAGGGTAAAAGCTGAGAAAAATGTGATTGTGTAGAAAGAAAATTAATCTACCCATCTTCTGAATTAAAGCAGTCATGTTACATTACTAAGTTTAACAAGACACGATATTACGGATTACAAATTCATAGCTGTAAATTGTATAAATAATCATACAATTTTAAGCTTTAACACGAATATTAATAAAATTAGGAGATTCCCAATACATCAGCTGAAACTGCTTTGTCACCTTTGAGTATTGAGGAATAACATTCGGTCTTATCAGCGTAGCAGTCTTTAAAGGATTGCATTTATACTTACTTGCACTGTCATGAGTTCTTTCAACAAGACATGAAACTTCTGCGATGTCCTGAAGAAGTGTTAGATATTTATATGCTACTAAAAACTAATGAAAGCAACTTATTCATTTCTCTTGAGCGTATAATTATTCTAAAACTCATATTATTATAATAATATTATGATTAAAACTGCATTAAAAATCACATACTAGGCTTAAAATTTGGTAAATAAATCCTTAATCTAGTAGTTGGTTTTTCTGAATTCTTTTATGAGGTTAATATATTTCGTTCAATATACGCAGTGTCCACAAAAATTATTAAGCAGTTTTTATTTTCGCAGCATTTTGTCGCAGATATACACTTCCAGTTGGAAAAATGTTTATAATGTCGCAAATATTCGTGCCTGGCATTTTTAAATTAAAGAAAATCAGTTTTATAAAATGTATGAAGTTTAACTTTCCCCTATCCCTAAAAAAAAAAAAAAACGTTTGATTCCTCACGACAAAAAAATATTTAATTTAAAAATTTGGAACTTTTTAACATAATTTTCGATTTGCCTTGAGAGGTCGGTTAATAAATATAAATTAGGATAATTTAATGCTTATTTCCTCCCTCAAACTTCAGTGATTTTTCCCCCCTTTTTTGTGATTTACTAATGTATAACATTCTTTAATATATTATAATTTTGTTATATCTTGTATGCCGAAAGAAGTTTAACACAAGTAGTGTTAAACTTTATAAGTTTTCAGGAAATAAAAATATGCTATTAATATTCATAAAGCTTTAATACTTTAGAATCCTAACTTAATAATTAATAATCCTACTGTATAATTAATAATTATACAGTAAATCCATGAAAATATAAATATTTTCAATTTTTTAGCTTTTGCGAATAATATTTGGAATTGGCCATCTACCAGTGCTGAAATTATCCATGTTTTCTAGGACACAATTTCTATGAGAATATGAAAGTACGAACTCCGTTTTTCAAAAATCATGTTGATTAATAATAATTTTCATAACAATCTGAATAGATTCAATGTATATACAAAGAATTCATGGAAGAATTATTATTAACATTATATTTTTGAGGCTCAAAGTGTTAATTATAAAACATTAAACATTAATTAATTTAGAAGTCAAACAACAAAAATCAGCGTTATGTTCTCAAATTTTAACAGAAATTGTTTCGATGGTTTTACCCAACAATCATCCTCAACTGCAAAAGCACAAAGGAACCAAATAAGATATACTGATTAGATAAGATAATAAAAGACTGGACATAAATTAAGCTACTGGCACCACCTGTTGATGAAATGATAAATAAAACATAATTTCCTCAAAGGCTGAAGGCAAAGATGGATTGGAATTAGGGTCGTTAAATAGAACAGAAAGATTTTTTTCAATGTGAAATGTCTCTAAAAAATCTAATTCACCAATGGAAGTTTTTTTTTGAATAACTTTGGCTGCAGAAAAATTTAAAGTGTGATTTTCGGACCAGCAATGCTGGTCAACAGAAGACTTCTGTGTTTCCTTTTTTCTCAGATATGCCTCATGTTCCTTAACGCGAAATTTTAAGGCTCTCTTAGTTTGACCAATGTAAATTAAAAAACACTGTCAAGGAATCCTGTAGATACCCCAGGAATTCATATCCGGAATGGAGTCGAGCATGGAACTCGGAATTTTTTGGTTAAAATAAACCGTTCGTGGTGTAACGGTAGCATACTCGGCGCGTATTCGAGAGATCCAGGTTTGAGTCCCGGCAAAGGCACTGCTCATTTTTCATGTCTTCTGTCTCAAAAATCCTAATGACTTTACACATGTGTAAGCTTTAAAATAAATTAATAATTTTTTGAAACATTTCATTAAAACTGACGATTAGAACAATGTCGGATACCTTAATAATTATAAGTTTTAAATTTATGTCAGGATTATTTAAGTAAAAACCTGCCTCTTGCATAATCCGCAAACTTAACGATCTAGACTATGAATATTAGCTTCGATTTTAGTCTTTGAACAGCATGTTCGGCTTTCATTCGGCAGCTTCCCACAGCTGTTATGATGTTGCAGATTTGACATGATAAGTATGTCTTCCTTCTTCACCAAGGATGAATATGTATCTATCCCATTCAAACTCAAATGCACGGATATAGCCTTCTGAATTGGTTCTCTGATGGGTATCCGTTTAGCTGGTGTAGTAATCTGAGTGTGGTTCGCAGATCCGATGTTTGATGCTTGTTTTCTGCAAAAGATGTTCTTAAAAACCTGCTTGAAATTGAGGACATAACTCCCGTAGACGAGAGGGTTGACGCAAGAATTAGATACTGCGAACATGAACAACGAAGACTGAATGCGGGAATCTACTTTATCTGCAGAAACTGGATCGAAAACGTACCACAACACTATGACTACATAAGGTGTCCAACACCCAAAAAATGTCAGTACAATAATAATTGTCATTCGGAGAGTTCTTGCGCGGGCTCTTTCAATATGGGCGATGTCAGACCTTCTGAGACACAATCGTTGTCTGTAGCGAGGTTCCTGGGATAAGTCTCCTAAAATAAGATATACAATGAATATTGCTGAGAAAATACACAATGAGAAAAATACAACGAATGAAAACTTTTCTTTTATTTCCTGTTTTGATATTTATTATTATAGAAACAGATAAAAAAATGCATTCGAGCTCAAAACTCTATTTATTTATGTAAAAAACCATTATTCAAATAAAAAATGTATTATTTTTCTTTTAAGTTATGTTATAGTTTTCTGGAATATGGCAAAGAGCACGAATGTTACCTGTCTAAGAAGAAGGATGCTTTCGAGAAAAGTTTTCTAAAGGAAACTATCTCGTATTCACGTTATATATGGAAAACCTCCAAAGCCAACCATATAGCCGGCCCGTTCACTTGGTATTTATCCCAGTTTCAAGGCCTAGTATTCGGAAGCCGTAACTGTTTATTCACTGATGGAACATTGTCTTTCGGATAAGAACATTTTAATTAATTTCAATTCGTTGTTTCGTAAACAATTTCCTTAGCTTATAAACAGTTTGATATAATGTATTCGACAACATAGTGACAAAAATACATACTTAAGTGTAAGAAACAATATTTAGAGTAAAACTTCTGTTTCTTTCAATTAACCACTGAAAGCGCAGAAGTTTAAAAAATATATAAATATGAGTTTTATGTGTAGCACCGATAAAAATATATGAAATACCCCAACCAAGTTCTGATTATCAAATTTCAAAAAGAGTTATCATCATTATTACTTGAGGCAGGATAAATTTTAAAATTAAATCTCCCATACTCTCATCTTTCTTCACACATTACTACTGCAATTATATGCTGCTACCATTTGAGGTTAAAAAGAGTAATCTATGGATGTGTCACATGTAAGAAAATTCCTTTAAACTCTTACAATCTGTTTTAGAAAATATACTGTTTAATTTAAAACAGGCAATTGATATATGATAGTACATGCCAATGGTTTGAAAAAATTTATATTTGATGCAATTAAAACATTGGCGTATTCCGTTGACGTAAAAGCTCCTAATAGAGATGGCTTGTTGGGTATAAAAAGATGTTCGAAGAAGAACCGATCTTTTAAATGGTACAAAATCCTCTGACGATTTTTGATTTTTACTCAGAAATATAAAGTAGCTTTATTTTCCAGATATGCACATTTTGAAAGTGTTTATACATCCGAATTATAAGAGAACATGTCATGCATATGTGCTGAGTAAAACATAGAAAATGAAAGTGCTGGACTGGAGGAATGTGAAATTTGCTTGGTGGCACTAACATTTCAAGTGGTTTTATGCCATCTTTCCAGTCACCCTACAAAGGTCTATAAATTACACATGGCTAAACCGTAGCTTTCTTTTCATAATATTTATGGCGCATTTTAACATGCAGTAGTTTTAGTTTTTAAATATTTTAAAGCAGATATCACATTATGGTAAGCCATTTTAAGTGTCAGTAAATTAGTGACACCATACGCAAATTTTCAAGTAACCCTGTTTCTGTTACTTACTGGCATGCAGATGCTAGTTATAAAATAGGTTGTGTCTTCTATTGCGACAGCAGAAAGAGAAAAATACCTTCACAACTAGCAGAGTTAATAAATATTCCTAAACTTTTATCAAACGCTACTATGAAGATGTGTATTATACTTCAAAAAGTGGTATTATTGTTGCTTATGTCACTTGTCTCGTAGTAATACCGGAAAATGTCCACGAATTTTATCATGGCGAGAAAGCACAGAATTGCGTCTGTCGTCGGCATGGGCCCTGGACACTTTATAGATGAAGATACGACTTTGCCTAGTTCCGTTTCATTTTTAAAGGAAAAATCCAAGATTTTCCCACCTTCTTTCCCTACAGGTGACAGGTGAGAGAAGGTCCGGACACCCGGGAGGCTTACATAGACTAATCGGATATCGTCCGGAGATCGCAACTATCTAAAGCTACCCTCCGAAATCAATGCAAAGTCAAAGTACATGGCCATACAAGGGTAAAGTATCAGATTTATCATATCTTCCTTCCCTACAAAGAAACACTGGAGAGGATTCTCCGTGTACTTTAAGTGTCTCCATGCCGCAAAGATACTACTCACTTACGCAGCTACAAGCACTAACTAATATACTGATTAGGACAGCTGAAGAAATGTAACGTATCTAATCATCCTTTCTTTTCCATTGAATTAAATAAATTATTGAAAGATAAGTGAATATTGGCTTTGTTAAGATAGGTGAATATTGGCTTTGTTAAAGATAAGTGAATATTGGCTGTTTGTTATACGTGAAAACTGGAAACTTTGTTCCAAGGGAACTATAAAAAATTTAAATCTTATATTAATAGATATATTCTTTCAAACTTTTTTAATCGCAATTATAAAATTTTCGAACTTATATATTTTGAAAGTACATATCTGCTGGTGAAATGAAAACTGTAGTTATAATTTTCGAACTCTCTACATAAATAAAGACCTTACATCTGGAAGAGTACCTGATAAGATCCAAACCAAGCTAAAAATAATTTTTCAAAAGCATCAAATAAACTTGAGATAATTAGGCTTGATTTATAAATCATAGCTTATTTTTCTAGGTGTAAACTAGCAGTTTTTTCATTCATTAAACCAAAAGATATTTTGCGTTTGATATCCTCAGGAGAAGTGCATCGTTTCCAGCCAAATACTTGCTGTATTATGGCAGCATAAGTTTGTTTCCTGTGTTAAAAAGAAGTGATGTAAAAATGTCCCTTTCGTGGATTTAGAAATCACTAAAGAAAAGTTTTCCCCTCGTTAAGAGCAAAAGAAATTTTAAAAAAAATATTATCTTAATTGTCTGTTATTTCCTTTAAAAATGACAAAAATATCGTAGAAAACTCTAAAAGAAATCCGTTAATGTATCATTTACAGCACAAGTGAATTACGTTTCCCTTTTTATCAACATTGTAATTTATGAAAGAAATCTCGAGAACCGTAATTCAGCTTGATGATCATTTTTTCTGCAAACAAAGTAAAGAATACTTGAACGAAAGATGAGAAGAAAATTCAATAAGAAGTGCATTTTTGAATTCATTAAAATTGAATTGAGATGATGGTGTTTCAGAATGGACTGTCACAAATGTTTAAAATAGCTACATAACTAATGATTAGGAGAGGCGAATAGAAATATATTATTAATTAGTATAATTCAATTACATTAATTATTAGTAACCAAGCTTTTGTAAAAGTCGGTATCCGCCGAATGATGTCACTGAGATTTTAACACGGGGGAAAAAATCATCTTGGTAAGGGAAACTGGCTTGTATTCACATGGCACAATTACTACTTACAAACCTTCGTTGTAAGAAATAAAACATTTACAAAATATCACAAGATGACAATATCGTAGACATGCGCTTTAAGATTTTAAAAGTTTTTCCTATATACTTTCGCTGCTGCAATGTTTAGTACTTTGTGTGTGAGAGAGAGGGATCGAAGAATATTTTCACCCACATATTTTCACAAGTTTTGATCTACAAAATGTGAACTGATCCTTTTGCAGAGGAAGTTTTAAATTATAACTTATTCTCTATGCTTCTAAAACTGAAGCTTACGCATAATTCTGAGTCATTTGTAGCATTTCCCATTAATGTGCTGCTGTATAGCTAGTGGAAAAGATAGATGTCTATTCACAACATGTTATTCACATATCCAAAATACTGCTCTTAGCATGAAGTTGAGAACGATTTATACACTTAGAAGGAAGACAGAAGATACCAGCTATCTCATTTTGCTAGTGGTAATAATAATGGAATCATTGTAGTATCAGGCTTAGGTGAACGCGTTTTGCTTAAACAATCCTTTTCCTGAAGCAGGAAGTAGTAAGTTAATCACTGAGGTTTTATACTGAATTTAAATTTTGTGCTCTAATGTTTGGCAATAGCAGCAGAATCAGACAGATAATTTAGTTTTGGTTATCTGTAATTATCTAAAAATCTTAGATCTTAGTAAATATTTTAATGATATTACTTGCTTCATTATATATGTTAATATTAATGGACAATAAATATCTAGTAAAAGTTCAACACAAGTACTTTAGTTTATGTGAAAAGTACTCGTATATCATTTAGATTCAATTAGAAATGAAGAAATGGGGAAAAAAAAAAAAAAAGTATATATGTCTAGAACGTGTCGTTTACTTCGAAATAATATAAAGTTTATTTCTCGTAACTATAGAAAAATATTTTAATCATTATAATAGGATATTTTGGCAGTTGTTAGCAATTGTTAACGTCACATAATTTGAAGGACTAGCAGAACAAGAAATGGCTTGAGTTCGTCATTAAAATGGGACCAGACTGTAAAAATAAAATGTATTCAATCACTGAAATAAATTTTAACTCTAAGTACGGATTTTTTAAAACAAATATTATCACTAAGTTGAAACAACAAATTCCTAAGTATTTGAAAGTAGAGAGTTGAAGATGCACAGTTAGAAGTTAATGGAATAGAACTTTCAATTTAAGAAAAAACATGACTGGAAAGGAATAATAGGATGAATGTGCTTAGTCCACCGTTCAAAAATAATTGCAAAAAATCTCAAGGTAAATGTAGAAAAAAAGAGGAAAGAAATTTGGGCACATCAGGTACATTGTAAGGATTCATTTAGTTTCATTAACCAGTTATTTTATGTTAATTTGCATTTCTTACCTTCCCGTTTTCCATTTATCTGCCAGAATGTAAATTTCTAACTTACGTATATTCAAATGAGATAGAAAGGAGATTGTATTTAAAGGAAGGTTTTAGAGATTTGAATTAGAGCGTCTTCTGCCTGCTGAATGCCACATTATTAATTTGATTCTCTTGAGAGCTGTATTCTGCTGCGTTGCGTAATTCGAGTCATTTAGGCTTGTCACGCCGACCTTAGGTCCAAACCAACTTACGCGTTTCTCTATCTGTGTAGCCGTTGGGCTAATTTACATTTGCTTAGTTAAGTCAAACTTATTATTTTTGGTTTAAGTGATAAATGCTGGCTATACTGTAAGCACGAATGATGAGTTCTGTTAACTTTTATTTGAGTTCAATAAAAGGGTCCTTTCTCAGTCTGTGTGAAATTATATTATACAAGTTATATTGATAATTCGCTTAAGGTCTTAAAAGTTTCGTACATTATATACTATCAAAGAAAACGAGATTTCATAACATTTTCGTATAAAATATTCTTACGTCTTAATTGGATGATTTTCTGAATAATAAAAGGAGATGGAAACGAATACTGATCCATATCGCAGCTCCAAAATGATAATAATTAACACAGTTGAAAGAAATGAAGAAAATGTATAGCTCCATGCAAGTGTCAAGATACCAGCAATATGCCGCTTAAGACATGTATATTGCAAAACTTAATCCAGAGCAAGAGTCCTTTATTCTGTACGTCTGGTAAACAGATACTGAAAAATTTTTGAGATTACAATACTTCCTTACTTCGTACAAAGAAGTAAAAATAGACTATAAAAAGCCGAAAACATAACTTAATTCTACGGTATATACACGAAAGGAGAGTGAATGGCTTTAGTGTAAAATGATGAGAACAATGTGGAATTTTCTTTTGTAAAAACGTGGAGTAATTTTCTTTAACAAACAACTATTTTTTTATCTTTTCCTTTTCTCATAACATAAGTCATATCTATTTGAAACTCACCAAGCCTCCATTTTATTCAAAATTTGTCCAGTGTGATTTATTGTGCCTATGTCTTTAGATGTTTCTAAAAGGAGACATAGCTGTGTCTCAATGTACAGCCACTCAAAAGAAAAAAATAGAGGGAGACACTTCTATATTTTCCATTCTACTCAGGCGATTGACGAAATTCGTCTAAAAAATCTTTTCATTCTCTATTAGAATATATATATATATAAGATTAATATACAGTATTATTCTAATATGAGAATTTTGACTGAAAATCGGACTTTTTCTGAGATGACATACCAGTTTTACAAATTGCGAAACTCTCTGGGGCATGCTTTTCACAAGTCCGTGCATAACGGCTTGGAAGAGACATGTCAGCTTTTTCACATATATCAGACGGTTGTTGCGCCCTTTAATTCGGCTATCGAACTCGTCCTAGAGGTTCTCGATAGCATTCAGATCTGGACTTTGGGCAAGTCAGCCCATTCATACATTGTCATCATATCAATCCATGGTGGGCCTCGCAACATGACAGCTGGCGATGTCGTCCTGAAAGTAACATGGACCCAATTCATAAAAATGCGACAATGTAGGTATCCCACTGTCATACCAAATAGTTCAATATGCGTCGCTGTTGAGTTTACCATGAATGAGGACCAAGGGTTTAGTCCATACCAGGAGAAACACTCCCAGATCATAATTCTAACTCCGCCGAAGTTAAGTGTGGGCAAAATGCATTCTGGAAGCAGACGTTCTACAGGCAAAAGCGAGTTCTAGACCCTGAAATCCGAACCACAGACAGTGAATCTTGATTCGTGGCTTCAATGAACTCGGTTCCACTGAATAATGGTCCACTGTCAGCGTGCTTTGCACCACATTAACCGAGCAGCGCGGTTGGACATTTTGTCAAAGGCAGCAGCACGACCATGAAAACCACGTAGATGTACTTTTGTCTTATGAATGGTATTCCTCAAAATAGCATTCTCGGTTGCCTGTTGAAACTCCTGGAGTATGTGGCCCATCAGCTGGGTGCGGCTCTTCCGAATTTCTCTAGACAGCACCCGTCGGTCCATATCTCTCAGGTTCTCAGGTCTAATCACCGCTCGCAATGCGCTTCTGAATCACATTTACCATAATCACATATACATAGTATGTTGTGTCGAATTTGGGTAATTCAGCTTACTAGATATGCCCCTTAAAGATCGGAAATTTTTGTGATACCTGACAATTCCACCTTTCTCGAAATCAGTTAACTCTTCACTTTGTAGCATCTTGCTTGTCACTAATGCCAATGTTCTTTCCTACGCAATATTTAATGGTGGAGGACGTGATCTGTATCATGACCGCAAATATCGGTATTTGCATGGGTGTCCAAATACTTCTTGGTAGATAATGTATTAGAACAATGCTATAATAAATCTAGCATATGTCCTAAGACATGAGAAACGCATGTTGAATTTCGTACATCAAGTATGGATTTTATCCCTTTTTTCTCGACTGGTTGTGCAACACAAGCAGTTTCATTGAAAGTGATTATGCTCTAGTTTACAACTACTTTATTAGAATAATATCGCTGCGTGAAAGCTTTGCATCTTACACCATTTCGCACAAATTTTGTGAATCAGGGAATTAGGATTCTCACATCTTTCTTCATCTTCATCTGGAGACCTATGTTTCAAGATCTTTTTATGTTCCTTCTTACGCTGTTCAGCTCTTTCTTGTTGAACTTATTTTTATTGCTCTCCAGTAATTTCATTAGGTGCCTATTGTTAATTTTCTCAACCCAAGCTTGGAGACACAATATCGTAAGTAAGAAAAAGGTCCAGTAATAACTCCCTGCCAGCTTTCTTAATGACAGTTAAACAATGGAAAATATTAAAATGATGTTTCCAGAAGTTTCCGAAATATTTTCGAAAACCGTAAGTTGCTCATTTGAAAATACGCCATCCGAGGCGTTTTCGTCTCTCGAGACACCATTTGTCATCCGAGGCGTTTTTTGTTCAAATAATTGCTCGTGAACCGAATTATTCGTGAGGTGAGGCCTTTGGCATCCTAAGTATCATTGCATTAGATATTAAATCAATATCCACATTATAACAAAATACATCTATTTATATAAATGTTGTAAATTTTTATATGAATTGCTGATGATTATTATACTTACCATCAGACTCTCTGGATCTTCTTGAAATTTCCCAAAGTATGCGAGAATAACACGCAATTATAATTAACAAAGGCACTCCATATAGAGCTAACAGACAGAAGATATTGTACACCATCTTGTGATAAAGCGAAGGAAAAAAGTTGAAACTGACACACTGCAGAAACTGTGGATAATCAGGATGGTTTTCTACGTGAAAAATGACACTCTGGAATAGAAATATTAGAATATTAAAGCAGCATTTTAATGAATACCACATTCATATAAAATTAATGGGTTAAAATTACTGTATATAATTTTATACCAAGAGAAAAAAGTAAATCTTAAAGATGTAGGAACATATCTAATTTCATCTGAAGTTTGTGATTTAATTTCGTCTGAAGTTGTTGCGTGATCAGTGCTTTTAATACTGATATTGTAATTATTGACATGCATGAAATTTGAAATCTGTACGAATGTTCATCTGAAAATCGTCATCAGTCAGTATTTTCAGGAGATTAACCAGAAGGTGAATGGGAAATCAAGTTGAGTCTGTAAATTAGACCGAAAACAGCTGAAGCTCAAAGATCACGAGTTGCATTTAACCAAACGGTATTGCGCAACGAATATTTGGAAAATTTAATTGCTCATTGTCTTAAATGGATACACCCGTTGATATCATTATTACGTTTATACTACAGAATGTCTTTGCTCCAGGATTACCAACAAGTTCTCGACACACATAAAACCCAAAAGATATGGAAGCAAAACTACTGAATCTCATAGTACCTCATGGAAATTTGAATAAGAAAATTGGAGGGAACTCATTTTATAGTTAGTCTAGCATTTACGGCAGAGCGTTTTTGATTTTCTAACCAGCAGATTAAAGCAGATTGTTTCTCTTCAAAAAAACTATCATTAAATATGTAAGACTGCTGACAGAAAAGGAAAAGTTGATTACGGATCAAAGACTTTTGCGAGGCAAAAGCTAAGAGAGATCGGCTTCTAAAAAAGATAGAACCAAAAGCAATACAGTACAATTGCTAGGAGAAAACGAGCAAGCTTTTTAAAGAACTACGCTTTAAAGAAAAGCGGTACGCTTTAAATGTTGTATATCGAATAACAATTATAAAACAGATAGTTTAAAACTCGCAAAATCTGAACAATCATAAAAATGTGTTCAATCTGTATGAAAAAACGGCTGCATTTCTATAATCAGGTTCAAACATGCAATAGTAAAATTAAAGTCGCTTTTTGTCAAAACTTTTATTCAATAAAAACGATATTTGTTAAGAAATGTCTAAAACCTGTATTTTAAACTGTAAAACCATTACGTTATTTTGAAGCAGGAGATGTAAAAAATGTGAGTGTCTTCGCCGGGACTCGAACCTGGACCTCTAGAATACGGGCCGATTGTGCTACTGATACACCACGAAGGCATGCTGGAAGGAGGTAGAAAATACCTTACAAAATATTTATGAATATCTACAGCCAAATTGCAAAGAAAATGATTTGGTGGGAGCTTTCAAATCCTTCTAATGCAAGATAGTTACGTTTGGCAAACTACAGACTACACTTGTGCAAGCGCTTCGGGGAAAATTGTGGAAAAAATGGTAATAACGAAGTTAAACTGACACTTGGGATAATAAAATCTATTGTGTTCTGAGCGGGCTGAACTTCCTAAAGTCGATTATTTAATTTGCACGTAGCATTCTTAACCCAGGCTATTAAAAATGTTTAGATAAAAAAAAAAAGGTTCTGTCTGCTGGGTATAAGGGGTTCTTAAAATGTTTTAATGAAATAAGCGGGCTGTTAGTACCCATCAAGATGAGAAATATTTATTATGAAATACAGACTCAGATTTGACTTAGATTATCAGAAGAGTAAATTTGAGGCACATCCAATAAGCATTAGTTTTTAGTTCTGATAACATTTCTGTCCTGCAGGAGACATAGCAAATGTCCAGAAGATCATCATCAAGCAATTGCCGTATACAAATTTCCAGTAAAAAGAAACAACATCGACAATTGTAGGTGACTGACTTCTCAGTACAAAGTCATCGCAGTTAAATAACCATAATGTTTATGTTACCAATTGATTTTCTATAGACACCTGTTATAAGCTACATTTTATTTAACATCTTTATAAAGGATTCTATTATTGCTTCGAATCCTGTAGCAGGATTTAAATGTTTATTTTATTCAAATGAAGATTTCTTCAGTATACAGACACGAAAAATCTTAATTTTTATAAAGATAAGACACTAGAAAAATGAAAATAATATATTTATTTGCAAAAGCTATCATTCAAACTTCATGCATTCACATATAGAACTGGAGTTATATTACTCGTTCAATCTTCGGCTACAACTGAGAAAGTTATACGTTAAATATTCATAAAAAAAAAAGAAGAAATTATGATAAAGAAGTGCGTTTTTCAAGAAAATACTCACAAGGAAGTCGGATGGTTTTAGCAGCAAAAACAATTTTAGTTAAAAATGCCACCGGTAGAGTGCGCTGACATGCGAGAGATTTAGCAGAATAATGCAAATTAATCTTGCAGTAAAAAACTGTCATACACGAGGATTTATCTTCCTCTTTCAGAATGCTATCATTTACCCAAGCTAGCGTTGTTGTTGAAGGTGTTCTATTTGAATGGGAGAGTCGGCAACTGTTGCGTTTTCGCATGACGAAATTTCGCACGACGAAAGGACTGAAGACAAGGAATGGCCCTGTACCATGTTCTGAAATACTAAAGCTTGTCCCACGGTTCTAAGAAACTGGCTCTTTGGAGAATCGATCACGAAGTGGAAGACCCTCGTTGGTGAAGCGCCGAATTACTGCCGTGGAAACCACTATGAATGATATAGTGGAGGAATCATCCATAGGGAGTGGCAGTGCTCGTATAGCTGGAAGGATACTGGATGGGTCTCACTCATCGATTCGATGTATCCTTCACGGTATATTGCATCTCTATCTCTTTTAATTGCAATCACTGTATGAGTTACGACCGGGAGACACAGCTATGATCCATTTGCCGAGTGGTCTAAGGCAAGAACTGAAAGCGTGTTCAGCGTTTTCTGGATGGAGGATGCGCACTTCACACTGAACGGGCATGTCAACGCCTAGAACACTCGTATATGGGCGACGTCAAATCTTCATGAATACACGAAGAAGTCATTGCATCCAGCCAAAATGAAGATCTAGTGCGGCTTCACCTCATCTTTCATTGTCAGACCATTCTTTTTTGAAGAACCGTGTAACATATCTGGCCGAAAACGTGCACAGTAACCGTTATCTCATTCTTTTGAGTGATAAAGTCGTGCCCGCATTAAATCAAATAAGTGTGTTATCTGTAATAAGCTTTATGTAGGACGGCGACACCGCCACATTATGCCAATCTAGTAAAACGATTCTTGGTGAGTACCTTTGGGGCAGACAGAGTGATCAATCGAGGTGGCAAAATCGTATGGCTTCCACGATCACCCGACCTCACTCCGGTCGACTTCTGGTAGTGCGACTATTTGAAACCACTTGTGTTCCATTTATCCCCTTCAACATCGGCTGAACTCAAAGATTCTACCTGTCGTAAGTATTTCGAAATTCAGTCCGACATGCTGCATTCAGCTGTAACAGGTGTTATGAATCGTCTTAATTGTGTTACACAATGTTCTGTCCTTGTGAGTCCTTTCTTGCAAACCGCTCTTCTTTATCGTAATTTCTTCCTCTTTTTATGAATTTTTAAAGTTTTAACGAACTTTCGCCTCACCCGGTATATGTTCTAACATGATGTTTGATGATAAGCTAAGTTCGGAGCTTATTTTTGTACGCATCTGAAAAATAACTGTGCCGTACAATAGAGTCTCTGGAATATATGTCAGTGAGGATCAGTCAAATAGTGTAAAACGATTTTTTAAATCGTTAATAGATCCATTATCTTTCATATATATAATATGTAAATTTAAGAACTGGAAAAGTTTCCAAAATGCAAATTAGAAATGCATGGTAATGCTTTGTTTCTTGTATTCGCTAACAACTACTATAGTTGATATGATATAAAAACGAAATTGTACTATTTATTTAAAACTAGAAGACGAAAGTTACATATTCTGCACATTGCTATCGAATTTTCAGTACTGTGTAACAGTTTAAAAATTAATATGATTACTAAAATGAATTCCTGCATCAAACTACCAATCTCAGTTTACTCAAAGGAGCAATTCGCAATCGTTTCGGCCCCCTCTGTTTCAAGGCTCCAATTAATTAGTTATTTTTTTAAAATAACAAACATAAAACAAAGAGCTCACAAATATCCAACTGATATGCCCCTTCACTTCATAAATCCGCCATTGAAGTGCATAAACTGGTTTCTGATAAATAATTAAAGGAATGCCGTTTAAAATTTTCCTTAATTTAAACCGCTATACATATGGCATCGATTTAAAGAAACAACAGAATATTAGTACCGTACGGGGTCGACGGAGAGTACTAAATAAAAATTAAATCATTGGATCTTAATCACATTATGAATTCAGCGAAGATGAATATTAAATCGAGATTTTAATTAAAAGATCATTCCGGTATTGTTCTGTGGTGGGTATATTTTGCCTCCGTTTATTTATATATGCTTATTTTCGTAAGATAGTTATAAGAGAAAGAATAATATCTCATTACTTTCAGTTGTCAGTTGGATTGTAGTAATATAAAAAGCCTCATTGTATATTCTGAGACGAGCAAAGCAGTTTCTGTGTTACAGAAGCAGATTATTCTGCACAACGAATCTGTTTAAATGCACAAAGCAATAAAGAGTTAGCTGCTAAATTGAAGAAGATAAAATATTGAGCCCAAAATCACTTGAACTCGATCAGGTGCTCTACTGACTGAGCTGAGAAAACCCATTGTCCATTTTCAAATAATTTCCAATTTAACATAGAGGTTCATGTAATTTAACCTACAGAATGTGAGCTGATGCGCTCGTGGCAAATTCTTCCTTACACCTAGAAGTGAGGCATGTCTCGGCTATGCATATCGAGAATTTAGATACCTCTAACCTTCGAACCTCTCTTTATTTGGGGCCATTGTAACATTTCGGACCAAATGAAGATCAAACTCAGAACTTGCTGACGTGTAATGTGCCAGTTAAGCTGTATGAAGAGGCTAAGGGGCTTCATAATTTGAGCTTGACTGGTTGATCTAATTGTAATATGACTTGGAGTCCTGTATTAAAATGCTACGCAAATAACGAGATATAATCCTGAACTCCTGTAACGTTTTCAAAGATAAGAACTGTAATAAAAATTTTCAAAATATATTAAAAGGTTCTTCATGAACGTAATAACGAATAAGTGCCGTCCAGAGACCAATTGAAATTGACGATGAACATGTTATTAATTTTCTCTTTCCTGTTATGAGAATCATGTTATTTAAATAAGAAAAATTAAATTGTTACAAGAACCATTAACATTTCTTTTATTATTTATTTTAATAAATGTAGATAATTGCCAGTCTTTCATACATTTAAAGAATTAAATTTGAGAAGATAAAACTTGCTCAAGACATATTTTTGAACAGAGACCATGCCATACGTCTCACAAAACTCATTCATTCATTTCTACATTATAACGTTGCGCGCCTCTAACTAGCACGCAACCAAGAGGTGACTGTGAAAGCTTGTATAAACCACAGAGTCTTATAAAGGGTTTAAGTCCCTTTTTATTCAACGTACTAAATTACAATTGCGTCCTCTTGACGCTTACAAACTGTGCCAACTAGGCAGTCAAATAAAAATAAAAACCTGAAAAGAAAGTAAAGACAATATTCTAACTACGAGGCTCTCTAAAATAACTAACTCACCGCGTTTTACAAATACCGCAGCTAATTCAGCAGACTTGAAGCTCACTGGAACAATTGCAACTACTTCCCGCCAAGCACATAGGCCGCAACGCGGGGTTCTTCAATTCTCGATTTCTACCTCCGCGCTCGCTAAGTAAGAATAACTCTCTCACCGAACTAGTTTCCTTCTATTTAAATCATACTACTTCCGCTGATAATTTGAATGCTTGCGCGTTCTACTCAAATTTACATATTCTGGCATTGGCAGTTCCAGGGGAAAGTAAGGCTTGACAGGAAAGATAGTTTAAACTTAAAATAAATGTTAGTTAAAATAAATATAAACCCTACATTTGCCGCTGCCAGAATTTGGAAAACTTGGAAGCAGGTCCTACAAACGACCTGTTGTAAGTTTATCTAATTCTGAACTAACTGGCGAAAGCCTCGTTTACACAAAAAAAAAATCTTATGTAACAATTATATACTAAAATTCTTTTGCTTGTTACAAAGCTTTCTTCTTACAGCAACTTTTCCTGGACTTCATCAATCAATCTTGGTCTTTCCTTCCAGCATCTGGAAGCAATAAGTATCAGTATCTTTCTACATACATTATAATTTACACTTTCTTGACACAATAAATTTTTGTTTTTAACGATTCGTTTTTCTTAGTTATTGCTTACTTCACATTCATTCAATTTTTCAAGCATTAATTTAACTTTACCCTGGCTCTCCACCATGTGTGGTGTCAAACGGGAATATTCGTGTTTTAGTCTTACAACACTTCCCCTAACCACCATGATTTGTTAGAATTCAACAACCAAATAGACACACCTTACTCGACATTCTACAACTCAATGAGCTACTTTAATAGTCTTAAAAATTCAAATGTAGGTGGAGAACCCTACAAAACACATTCATTCTAACTTCCCCTTCATTCATCTTTAAACATGCAGGGTTTCGCTCTAAAGCATGACTTTATCTACAATTTACTACTTAAATTTTGACTTCATTGCTTTTAAGCATTCACTTTTAGCATCTACAATTTTATGCTTCTAGACTAAATTCTACTTTTACATAACATGCAAGTATTTACATACATTTACAAAAGTTTAATACATATGCTTTTTACAATTTACCATAAAATGAATAAGAGAAAATAAATTTTTACTTTACTCATTCTTCACCAAGCTGGTGGCACTGAAACTAAAATTCTTATTAGTACAAGAATACGAAGTTATTTTTATCTCCGGCCAAATTTTGGCTTTAACATAACAGAATTAGTCTTTCGACCAACAGAAAATGCTTGTTTTTAGCTTTTACACTTAAAGAAAATAATACTTTTGCCTTAGCTAAATAAAGTAAAACAAAACTAAGTCTCAACCGAGACATATTGACTTTCGTCAAAACATAGAACTTCGTACTTATGCATAACATTTCGGAACAAAAGAGAAAAAAAATTTATAGAAGGTTTTAACTTATCTTTGAATTTTCGATGCTTGAAACTCCGTCATCCGTTTTTGACAAAATTGATCCCAAGTTAGAGGTGTCATGGATGTCAATCTTCTCCTTATTGATCTCCGCGTGTCGTCCCCGTTGATCTTTCTTTTGCGTCCTCTACATGCTGGCCTCTTGACGGAGTAATCGTCTGGTTGTTGGCCTTTGCGTTTCTGCCTGGGACGGCTGGTCTTGACGTCCTCCGGTCTGGAGTCCTTGGATTTCTTCTGTTCCTCGTACTTCTGTGCCTCCTGTTGGCGTTTCAGTTTCCGGAACGGCGGCCTTGCTGGCACCTGACTCTGTGGCCGTGTGCGCGTTCTCCTTGATGTGTAATTTCTCCTGCCATCTTTTGTAGGTGGTGTTTTCGTCTTTACCACGGTTTCTTTACCCGGTTCATCTGTATTTTTGTTTTTCTTAAACGCCGGAGTTTGAAACTCATTTTTTCTTTTTGATACCGACGTCCGGGTTGTAGAAGTGCTAGGTCTCTCTTCAGTTCTCCGTTTCTTGGGTGGTGGAATAGTTGTTGCAGTCTCTGGCCCTTCTATTTCGTTTAGACTTGAGTCCTGCAAAAAACTTTTAAGGATTTCAAAATCATTTGGATTATAGTATTTTTTCACCTGGTCGGGACTTGCTTTACAGATTTCCCCTCTCTCGTTTTTAAGATATAAGACTACTCCTTTGATTTCCTGAATTACATAGGGGCCTTCAAACTTTGGAGCTAGCTTTGCCATAAAATTGTCTGGGGCACTTGAAAATTTCAGTTTCAATACTTTATCCCCAACTTTAAAATCTGCTTCACGGCGTTTTCTATCATAATAAATTTTCTGCCTATTTCTTGCCGTATCCGAGGTTTTAAGTGCCTGATCAATTAGCTTTTGCACGTCCTTTTGTCTAAATTCCTGCTCTCTTTGTTGCACAAAGAATAATTTATCTAAAGGTGTAATTAACTTTCGGCCTAAAAATAATTCTGCTGGAGTTTTTCCCGTAGTATCATGATGTGCCGTTCTTAAAGCATAAGCTAATTCATTTATGTAGCCATCCCAGCGCTTGTGATGTGTGCTAACGTAACTGCGAATTATTTTTACAATGTTTTTATTAACTCTTTCTGCTATGTTAGCCTGTGGTCTATACGGAACCATTTTGATATGGCGTATATCAAGTCCATTGCATATGTTTTCAAATATTTGACTAATGAATTGTTTTCCGTTATCGCTAATGACTTTTATCGGTGCACCGTATTTTAAAATGTATCTGTGTAAGAATGCATCTGCGACTGTTTTGGCTGACGCGCGTTTAAGTGGAACAATTTCTATCCATTTTGAAAAATGATCTACTATTACTAAAAGAAAACGATTTTTATTTAACTCGCTCTGGGGGAAGGGACCAAGGAGATCTATGCCTAAAATTTCATTCGGAAATGTAGCGCGAATGCTATTTAAGTACCCGGCCGGGCTGTAATTAATATCATTTATTAACTGACATTGATTGCAGGACCTGACATACGCCGTTACTATTTTGTATAATTGCGGGAAATATACCGCCTCGCGTACCCTTTTTAAAGTCTTTCTGACCCCGAGGTGGCCCGCTGTTTTTTTTTCGTGCAACTCCTTCAAAATGCTTAATCGAAGCGAGGCTGGGATGACAGGCTTATACTCAAGATTTTCGTTTGTTGTTTTCGTATAGAATAATAAATTATCTATTATTTCATAGTTTTTTGCTCTATTTTTTATCGCATCGATATCTGTGTGCTCAAAGCTTTCGGGGTCTTTCAAATAAGCATAGATATTTCCAAATTCAGGATCAGCTTTCAGTTCAGTAATAACCGTATCTCTAGAATCTAAAATTTTTGAAGTCAACACAGCGCATTTAAGTTCATTACCTTCATCGTCCAGTTTTATACGAGAAAGTGCGTCAGCTACATTGTTTTCCTTACCCGGTTTATATTTTATTGTGATATTATATTCTTGGAGTTTTAAAGCCCATCTTATTAACCTGGGCGTTAGGTTTTTTCCCGAGTAAAGTCTACCAACAGCCGCATGATCCGAAAAGACTGTTACTGGCGATTTGCCGAAATAAACTCGAAATTTGTGTACAGCCATTAATACGGCTAATGTTTCTCTTTCTGTAGCTGTATAATTCCTTTGTGTTTGATTCAATGTTTTACTAAAAAATGCCAGCGGATGGTTATTTTGCATAAGAACCGCACCCACCGCATAGTCTGATGCATCTGCCGCAATTTCCAGGTTTTCGTCCCCCTCAGGGAATTTTAAAACAGGGGCATTAATAAGCGCTTCTTTTAATCTTTCAAAAGCTGTGTTCGCTTCCGCTGTCCACGTAAATTTAATCTTTTTTCTTTTGATTACTAAGAGTGGTTCAACAATATTAGCGAAATCTTTTATGAAAGATCGATAGTAAGAACATAGTCCAAGGAAAGACGAAAGTTTCTTGGCGGTGTTGGGCGGTGGGAAATTCTTAATAGCTTTTATTTTTGAATCTTGCGTTTCTATACCCTTTTGTGAAATTTTATAACCGAGATATTTAAGTTCTTTAGTTGCGAACTTGCATTTTGAGGCGTTAATTGTAAGACCGGCCTCTTTTAATAATTTAAAAACTTGTTCGAGGTCCCTAATGTGTTGTTCCAACGTACTACTCGTTATAATTATATCTTCTAGATAAATTAAAGTTGATTTTCCTAGGACAGGCTTTAGAACAATGTCCATAGCTCTCTGGAATGTTGATGGGGCCCCACACAACCCAAAAGGCATGCGTAAAAATGCATAAGTGCCCGATTTTGTTATAAACGCGGTTTTATGTACATCTTCGGGTCTCATAGCTATTTGATAGTAGCCAGACGTTAAGTCCAAAGTAGACATATATCTCGTCGATTTGATCTGTCTAATGATCTCGTCTATAACCGGCAAAGGGTAAACTGGAAATTTAGTTATGCTATTTAGTTTTCTATAATCGATAGCAAACCTCCAAGCCCTTTTATCCGAAGGAGGAAACTCGTTCTTTTTCCTACATAGTACGACTGGACTCGCGTATTCACTATTTATGGGCGTTATTATTTTATTCTTTAACATCTCCTGAATATGTTCTTCGATGATTACGTCTTTTTGTTTGTCATAGCGGTAAGGTTTAGTCCTACAAGGTTTTTCGGCATTTAATTGAATCTTTTGAGTCACGATCTGACAGTTTCCCGATTTTTCTGAAAACAAATGAGAAAAATTACTCACCACTTGCTGTATTGCTTTACTTTCCTGGTCATTCAAATGGCTAAGGTCCAATTCAGGTGTCTCCGCAGGTTCCACCACCCTCTGGTCCATCTCCAGCACCACGGAACTATCTTGAAAATTTAATTTGGCCCTCGCGGCCCTTAAAAAGTCCATACCTAAAATAAGAGAGTGTTGGAGGTGTTTCACCACAAAAATTAATACTTTGAGATTTTCCTCTTTTATCTGTAAGTTTAATGATACTTTCCCGATGCAGTGACATGTTTTTCCTTGCGCCGCTATAATTTCCGTATTTCTGGTTTTAAAGAGTCGTATCCTATAAAAATTCTTTTTGAAGAACTTTTCACTCATGAAATTTCCTTCTGCCCCTGTATCGATGAGGGCTTCTACTGGTACATCGCCAACCAGGACTTGTATAATTGGCAGCTGTGAGTTTTTTACGATGACTGTATTTAGATGTCTATTTGAGGGTTTTTCTAAAACTTCCGGGGTCTGGACCCTCCCTTTCACAGGCCCCTCTAGTCGTTTAAAGCTTTCCTTTCAATCTGTGTCTTCTGGGTACGCGGATGCTTATTTTCAAATTTTCTTTTTGGGCCTTGACCTTCGAGTTTCGATGCGTTAGCTTGATAGTTCTTTCCCCCATATGAGCGATTTCCATTTCTGGTTTCCTCCTTCCTTCTGGTACTTTGAGAATATGTTTCCCCTCTCGCTCTTTCCGCTATTCTGCGATTTTGAAATTTCACCGCCAATTCGAAAAGTTCCTGCAATGTTCTTGGGTTTCTAATTTCAAAGTAGTCTTGGACAGCGGGTAACAATCTTGGTAATATTATTTCAATGATCTCCTCATCGGGTTTCTTGCCATACAGCATATCCGTTAGCTTGATTTTTCGTAAAATAAAGTCCGTCAATTCTGCTGTATCCCGTTGATAGAAACTATATAGTTCGGCTTCCAGCCGTGCGCGATCTTTCACTATGGGGAAGGCCTTTACTAACGATTTTTTGAAATTTTCAAATCTATACGTCGGGCTTCCAAATTCACCTAGAAGAAATTTGCCTATATTTTTCCACCATAGCGTGGCCTGTCCTCTTAGTGCTGATGTGGCGATGGCAACTTTTTGTCTTTCAGGCACAGGGTAGAGCTGAAAGTGGTTTTCTATACCTTCTAAAAATACCGCCACCGAATTTTTTCCGTCGAAATAGACGTTTGGCTTGATTGATGCTCTCAAAGTCTGGACCAGGTATCCAAATCCTTCTAACTGCGTTGTCATTTCTTGGTGTTGTCCAGCGGCTTCCATCCAATTTTCGGCCATTTCAGTTCGATAAGTGTTCGGGCGCCAATATAACGTTGCGCGCCTCTAACTAGCACGCAACCAAGAGGTGACTGTGAAAGCTTGTATAAACCACAAAGTCTTATAAAGGGTTTAAGTCCCTTTTTATTCTACGTACTAAATTACAATTGCGTCCTCTTGACGCTTACAAACTGTGCCAACTAGGCAGTCAAATAAAAATAAAAACCTAAAAAGAAAGTAAAGACAATATTGTTGCGTGCGTACGGATTCGTTACTAAATGAATGCACAAGTCCGATGAAAAATGAACAAAAATTTATTATTATCACAACAAAACTGCTTAAATTTTCTCAAATTATCACGCAGTATTACAATATCTCACAGTAGTTTTCTTTTAACTACTCAAATGTCCAATAGAACGTAATTCAAAACAGCTAAAGAACGCTAATCCGCGATTCGCTACAATCAACAACAGTAGTTTTTTAAACAACAACAAACTAAGCAACTACTACAAACTGAGATGTTTTCCTCCTTTTCTAAGATTTTAAAATCACGCGCTAGAATTTTCCAGTACTTTCTCGAAATCAAAAAGAGATATTTATTTATTTAATGCACGCGCTCTTGTATTTTCAATTTTCCGGCTTAGCTTTCTTTTAATATTCGTCACGCGCTGCACTGCGCGAGAAATAAAACCATTTAATTTATAATTGAACTAACATTTGCTTTTTAAATACCAAATTCGTAACAATATTCTAACTACGAGGCTCTCTAAAATAACTAACTCACCGCGTTTTACAAATACCGCAGCTAATTCAGCAGACTTGAAGCTCACTGGAACAATTGCAACTACTTCCCGCCAAGCACATAGGCCGCAACGCGGGGTCCTTCAATTCTCGATTTCTACCTCCGCGCTCGCTAAGTAAGAATAACTCTCTCACCGAACTAGTTTCCTTCTATTTAAATCATACTACTTCCGCTGATAATTTGAATGCTTGCGCGTTCTACTCAAATTTACATATTCTGGCATTGGCAGTTCCAGGGGAAAGTAAGGCTTGACAGGAAAGATAGTTTAAACTTAAAATAAATGTTAGTTAAAATAAATATAAACCCTACAACATAATTAAAACCAAACACAAATTACAATTCTCTGCTACTGCATGACTATATTTTACTTAAAAGGAGATGATGCAAATCAAAAGGTCTGGCGATAAAGCATTCAGATGAATTCTACACATAGAAACAATATATTTCAGTTTGCAATAAAGTATGATAAAATAATAGAGTGCTTTTCGTTAGAAACAGGTGCTTGCATAGAAATCTTTCTAATCGGCTCTTATAGACATTACGCATTTAAACGTCCATGGAAATTTCAAAAGCCAGTCATTTATTTTCTGGAAAGCTAACCTGGTGAGAATCATCTTAGTTCAAGTATTTACCGTGTAGAGATATTAGGTAATTTGTGGAAGCAGAAGAGATGAAAAATTAGAAACGCCTTCGCCGGGAATCGAACCACGGACCTCTGAAATACCAGCTCAGTATGCTGACCACTACACCACGAAGTCACGCTAGGAAGGCGGGAGAAATACCTTACATACTCCCCCTTTTAAAGGGCGACTGCGGTTTTTAGGGGACCCAATCGCCAAATCGGGCGGTGGAAAATTCTTGATTGCTTTTATTTTTGAATCTTGCGTTTCTATACCCTTTTGCGAAATTTTATAACCGAGATATTTAAGTTCTTTAGTTGCGAATTTGCATTTTGAGGCGTTAATTGTAAGACCGGCCTCTTTTAATAATTTAAAAACTTCTTCTAGATCTTTAATGTGTTGTTCCAACGTACTACTCGTTATATCATCTAGATAAATTAAAGTTGATTTTCCTAGGACAGGCTTTAGAACAATGTCCATAGCTCTCTGGAATGTTGATGGGGCCCCACACAACCCAAAAGGCATGCGTAAAAATGCATAAGTGCCCGATTTTGTTATAAACGCGGTTTTATGTACATCTTCGGGTCTCATAGCTATTTGATAGTAGCCAGACGTTAAGTCCAAAGTAGACATATATCTCGTCGATTTGATCTGTCTAATGATCTCGTCTATAACCGGCAAAGGGTAAACTGGAAATTTAGTTATGCTATTTAGTTTTCTATAATCGATAGCAAACCTCCAAGCCCTTTTATCCGAAGGAGGAAACTCGTTCTTTTTCCTACATAGTACGACTGGACTCGCGTATTCACTATTTATGGGCGTTATTATTTTATTCTTTAACATCTCCTGAATATGTTCTTCGATGATTACGTCTTTTTGTTTGTCATAGCGGTAAGGTTTAGTCCTACAAGGTTTTTCGGCATTTAATTGAATCTTTTGAGTCACGATCTGACAGTTTCCCGATTTTTCTGAAAACAAATGAGAAAAATTACTCACCACTTGCTGTATTGCTTTACTTTCCTGGTCATTCAAATGGCTAAGGTCCAATTCAGGTGTCTCCGCAGGTTCCACCACCCTCTGGTCCATCTCCAGCACCACGGAACTATCTTGAAAATTTAATTTGGCCCTCGCGGCCCTTAAAAAGTCCATACCTAAAATAAGAGAGTGTTGGAGGTGTTTCACCACAAAAATTAATACTTTGAGATTTTCCTCTTTTATCTGTAAGTTTAATGATACTTTCCCGATGCAGTGACATGTTTTTCCTTGCGCCGCTATAATTTCCGTATTTCTGGTTTTAAAGAGTCGTATCCTATAAAAATTCTTTTTGAAGAACTTTTCACTCATGAAATTTCCTTCTGCCCCTGTATCGATGAGGGCTTCTACTGGTACATCGCCAACCAGGACTTGTATAATTGGCAGCTGTGAGTTTTTTACGATGACTGTATTTAGATGTCTATTTGAGGGTTTTTCTAAAACTTCCGGGGTCTGGACCCTCCCTTTCACAGGCCCCTCTAGTCGTTTAAAGCTTTCCTTTCAATCTGTGTCTTCTGGGTACGCGGATGCTTATTTTCAAATTTTCTTTTTGGGCCTTGACCTTCGAGTTTCGATGCGTTAGCTTGATAGTTCTTTCCCCCATATGAGCGATTTCCATTTCTGGTTTCCTCCTTCCTTCTGGTACTTTGAGAATATGTTTCCCCTCTCGCTCTTTCCGCTATTCTGCGATTTTGAAATTTCACCGCCAATTCGAAAAGTTCCTGCAATGTTCTTGGGTTTCTAATTTCAAAGTAGTCTTGGACAGCGGGTAACAATCTTGGTAATATTATTTCAATGATCTCCTCATCGGGTTTCTTGCCATACAGCATATCCGTTAGCTTGATTTTTCGTAAAATAAAGTCCGTCAATTCTGCTGTATCCCGTTGATAGAAACTATATAGTTCGGCTTCCAGCCGTGCGCGATCTTTCACTATGGGGAAGGCCTTTACTAACGATTTTTTGAAATTTTCAAATCTATACGTCGGGCTTCCAAATTCACCTAGAAGAAATTTGCCTATATTTTTCCACCATAGCGTGGCCTGTCCTCTTAGTGCTGATGTGGCGATGGCAACTTTTTGTCTTTCAGGCACAGGGTAGAGCTGAAAGTGGTTTTCTATACCTTCTAAAAATACCGCCACCGAATTTTTTCCGTCGAAATAGACGTTTGGCTTGATTGATGCTCTCAAAGTCTGGACCAGGTATCCAAATCCTTCTAACTGCGTTGTCATTTCTTGGTGTTGTCCAGCGGCTTCCATCCAATTTTCGGCCATTTCAGTTCGATAAGTGTTCGGGCGCCAATATAACGTTGCGCGCCTCTAACTAGCACGCAACCAAGAGGTGACTGTGAAAGCTTGTATAAACCACAAAGTCTTATAAAGGGTTTAAGTCCCTTTTTATTCTACGTACTAAATTACAATTGCGTCCTCTTGACGCTTACAAACTGTGCCAACTAGGCAGTCAAATAAAAATAAAAACCTAAAAAGAAAGTAAAGACAATATTGTTGCGTGCGTACGGATTCGTTACTAAATGAATGCACAAGTCCGATGAAAAATGAACAAAAATTTATTATTATCACAACAAAACTGCTTAAATTTTCTCAAATTATCACGCAGTATTACAATATCTCACAGTAGTTTTCTTTTAACTACTCAAATGTCCAATAGAACGTAATTCAAAACAGCTAAAGAACGCTAATCCGCGATTCGCTACAATCAACAACAGTAGTTTTTTAAACAACAACAAACTAAGCAACTACTACAAACTGAGATGTTTTCCTCCTTTTCTAAGATTTTAAAATCACGCGCTAGAATTTTCCAGTACTTTCTCGAAATCAAAAAGAGATATTTATTTATTTAATGCACGCGCTCTTGTATTTTCAATTTTCCGGCTTAGCTTTCTTTTAATATTCGTCACGCGCTGCACTGCGCGAGAAATAAAACCATTTAATTTATAATTGAACTAACATTTGCTTTTTAAATACCAAATTCGTAACAATATTCTAACTACGAGGCTCTCTAAAATAACTAACTCACCGCGTTTTACAAATACCGCAGCTAATTCAGCAGACTTGAAGCTCACTGGAACAATTGCAACTACTTCCCGCCAAGCACATAGGCCGCAACGCGGGGTCCTTCAATTCTCGATTTCTACCTCCGCGCTCGCTAAGTAAGAATAACTCTCTCACCGAACTAGTTTCCTTCTATTTAAATCATACTACTTCCGCTGATAATTTGAATGCTTGCGCGTTCTACTCAAATTTACATATTCTGGCATTGGCAGTTCCAGGGGAAAGTAAGGCTTGACAGGAAAGATAGTTTAAACTTAAAATAAATGTTAGTTAAAATAAATATAAACCCTACAACATAATTAAAACCAAACACAAATTACAATTCTCTGCTACTGCATGACTATATTTTACTTAAAAGGAGATGATGCAAATCAAAAGGTCTGGCGATAAAGCATTCAGATGAATTCTACACATAGAAACAATATATTTCAGTTTGCAATAAAGTATGATAAAATAATAGAGTGCTTTTCGTTAGAAACAGGTGCTTGCATAGAAATCTTTCTAATCGGCTCTTATAGACATTACGCATTTAAACGTCCATGGAAATTTCAAAAGCCAGTCATTTATTTTCTGGAAAGCTAACCTGGTGAGAATCATCTTAGTTCAAGTATTTACCGTGTAGAGATATTAGGTAATTTGTGGAAGCAGAAGAGATGAAAAATTAGAAACGCCTTCGCCGGGAATCGAACCACGGACCTCTGAAATACCAGCTCAGTATGCTGACCACTACACCACGAAGTCACGCTAGGAAGGCGGGAGAAATACCTTACATACTCCCCCTTTTAAAGGGCGACTGCGGTTTTTAGGGGACCCAATCGCCAAATCCTGGGTGTGGAGAGTCATCATCCACAACCCTTTTAGTTCGGGTGCCACTGTAGAGACATTAGGTGTTTTCTGGAAGCAGAAGAGATGAAAAATTAGCAACGCCTTCGCCGAGAATCGAACTACGGACTTCTGAAATACCGGCTCAGTGGGCTAACCACCACACCACGAAGGCACGCTTGGAAGGCGGGAGAAATGCCTTACAACCGTTCCACTATTGCTTGGTTAAAGGAATTTCTAAAAAGGTAGCTTTAAACTAACAGAGTAAAATAAATGTTTTCCTAAAATTTCTATATTTTCTCAGTTTTCTTCGTAAGTAACTTGCAGCTTTCTTTAGAAAGTTCTTCTCGAAAGCTCCTTCCTGAAGCAGACAGTCGTAGAGAGCTATGCCGTAGTAAAGTACCAAATCTGGACTAAACTCTCATTAAATTAAGGGTGTAAATACTGAGCGCTAACTACCTTTCCTTATATAGGATAGTAATTGATATAGATAGTAATAAAATACGGGTGGAAAAAATTGAAATTTTCCTATCGCGTTACCCTTCTGAAATATGTCTTACACCTAGATTAGGATGATTTGGAAATGTTGCTAGTTTGAGGATGTTTTGTTCATTGTAGTCAAATGTACTGCCCTGATCTTTAGTAATTTTCGTAATTTGAAACAGATTTCGAAATCTTTAATTTTCTTCATTAATTTAATAATTAATAATTTAATTCTTAATCATTAATCATCTTACAGTCATAAAATAGTAATTGTTTTCGTTATTAAGCAGTACAACAGAGTTCATATGTTTTAAATTAAACTGTTTGCGTAACGAAAATCTTGAATTTAGAATTACAGTGAAAACTACATAAAACAACCCCTAACGGTTCCTATGAAATGGGTATCTGAAGAACGTGAACATTGATCATATTCAAAACTATTATTTAATTATACTGTCAATTAATGAAAGACCAGGGGTCTCAATTAATTATAATCTCAGTTATTAATATTATAATTCATTTTCTCCCTCCTTCCAGCATACTTTCGTGGTGTAACGGTAGCACACTCGGCGCGTATTCAAGAGGTCCAGGTTCGAGTCCCGGTGAAGGCATTGCTCATTTTTCATGTCCCATGCTTCAAAATAACTTTATGTTTCTACAATGCGACCCCGAACTAAAAAGTGGTGGATTATAATTCTTCACCATCAGGATTTGGTCATTGGGTGCCCTAATCCCAGTCGCCCTTTAAAAGGGAGAGTATATCAGATATTTTCTCTCTACTTCCAGAATGTTTTCTTGGTGTAACGGTAGCACACTCGGCACGTATTCGAGAGGTTTAGGTTCGAGTCCCGGCAAGAGTATTGCACATTTTCCCCATCTCCTGCTTAAAATAACTAATGACTCTGCAATTTCATTAATTATATCTTTCACTCTCACATAATGGCCATCACCAGATTTAATTAAATTTCCCCTGATATTTCAATTTCATTTTGGCTGCAGGGGTGATTGGAAAGCTTAATTAAAGTAATGCATGGCTTGAATTTTTTTTAGCTGCAATTCTGTTTTAAAATTACACCATTATCCTGAATTCATGACTGTAATATAATACTACTTTTTTGAAGATGTTTCCCGGTTAAGTTAAGCTTTTGCATGCAGTAGGCCCTCACATATATTAGCTCGATAAGATGAAAATGCTACAAGAAAAGTCATTAAAAGGCTAAACATGGAAACAAGTTGAAAGAAGATAAGTAATTAAGAGATTTAAATGCCCTTACTTAATTTAAAGCTAAGTTAAGTCAATAAAGAAATTAGAAAAAACTAGTAGTATATAGTCTTATTATAGTTTTTAAACATTAAGCTAACTATATTCCAGAAATGTATACTACGAGGGAAAAAACTGTCAGTTGGTGCGAATATTGTAATAGAAATTAGGCTCAGTAAACGTTAAAGCTTCATTTCTTATAGATTCTACGTTCAATAACTTATATTTTTTATGTTACAATCTAAATAATCATAATTATTTATGGAAACCGATATAGATATAATTTATATTTTGATAAAATACATGTCTACTAAAATTATTAATGAAATTTACCTGTGGAATGCTACATAGGATGCTGATAGACCAGGCAAGAATGAGCATGATCTTTCCTCGGCGCTGAGCATCATTAACCTTTAGAGGGTGAAGGATGGCAAAGTACCTGTCCAAACTGATGCAGACAAGAATCATCGACGACAGGTAAGGTCCAAAAGCTCGCATGTACAACATAATTTTGCAGAATACATTCCCAGCAAGCCACGCCACCGTAATCCTCCAAGCTATTTCAAGCGGGATCATGACAAAGGTTACGATCAAATCAGCAATGGCCAGATGCATGATCATCAGGTTTACACGAGACTTCCGATGCCTGTTTCGAATGAGAGTCACAAAAACGGGAAGATTACCGGCAGCTGCCAGTACAAACATGAGGCTGTATAGAACGACTTCTCTAATCGATTCTTCATTGAATGTTAAGTAATAAGGAAGGTCCGGGTATATACTGGAAATATTTAAGTTACTGTTGTTCGTAACATTCAAGATAAAAGTGTCAATTTCCGTATCAGGTTCACTTATCACTGAGGCTTTGATTGGTATATCCATCTCAAATAAAGTTTTGTGAAGAGAACAAAATTAGGAAAGAAATTATTTACATGGTCTTAATAACACCTTTTAGAGGTGGAGAAAACTGGAATGAGCTTTGTCTTTGCTCATAACAATGCTTATTTAAATATGCCAAAAATGTAATAAATTTTTTCTCGCCTGTATAAAATATTGTTCTAATAGCAATTAAAATTATTACAGTTTCTTTCTTCTATCATAATAATAGCTTTCAAGAGATGGCCGAAAGAAGAAACGCTATTTTCTCTATTTTTATTATGACACATTTTAGAAATGGATACATATCAGAAGAATATTTTTTGCTCGTTTATAGTAACATTATCTGGAAACAGACAAAATTATGACTTTTCCTCCGCTTATCAATTGAATATTTTTTTAAGTGGACAAAAGTAGGAAAATGAAATTTAATGAACATAGTCACAAATATATTTTCCCTTAATCATAATAATATACTTTAGAAATGAGCAGAGCCAGAAATACAGTTTCCCTTTTTTGCAATACATTTACGTTAAAGTTTTATTTGTTTTTTTCTGAATAATATGTGTAACATGTATATTCATATAAAGAATAAAACGCTAAAGCAGGTAATTTAGCATCACAGTCTTTTAGATTTAAGATCCGAAATTTGTATTATAAGCCAGCAAAAAATGAATTCGTAAATGCTAAAAACTTGCTCACTAATATGCTTTAACTATATGCAAATTAGAAAATACAGTTTTATAAATTTCCAGTTGCATTATTTTTTATTTTCATAAACTGCATTTATTGCATTTTGGCAAATTTATCTTTCCTTTCTTTTATTTTATAAACTACTAAATCCTTCATCAAAGATTAATTAAAAATGCTTCATCATTTGTAAGGACTCATTCGGCTTTATTTTTAAAGACCGAAATTTCAACTACAATTCATAATAATGCACTTGTTTAAAATGAATTTCAGAAAAAATAGCTTTAGATCATTAAACATATATTAAAGTTTACGAAGCTTTAAGTTATCGCAAAAATTTATCAAATAACATCTAAAATGTTTCAACAGCAATGCATAATAATTCTGTTATTTAAAAGAACTTAGAAGACAGTTTTAAGATAATAAAATTACTAGTATTAAATGCATAATTAACATTCAGAGTTATATCTACTATTGCTTACTTTCCGTTCTCAACGTTTGCAGAATTTTCTTTATAGTCTGCAATTTAATTTTTCTCAAATTCATATTTTTATCATTGAACAAAATACTCGTCAGGAATGGGTTATTATTGGTACAAAAGTATTTTTCAAACATATCAAGAATTAACTGAAATATTTTAAAAATTTCTAGCGAAAGATATGTATCGGTGTTTCTGAGAAGTTAAGCTTTTCCGACTTCATTCACTCACGTGTAAAACTGGTATAACATTTAAATTTCTTGAAACTGCGCAACACACTTATCCATCCAACATCCATCCGAAACTAAGGTTATCATTGATCTGAGACGATATCCATTCATTTGAGGTTTTAGTTTCGCAAACTATAGAGGGCGCTACATTTTCAAGTTACCAATGGTTTCTGTTTTGTTTTAATACTTGGGGAGGCGAAATTCTAAATTCTTTCTGAGATTCCAGGTTCTCTCTTTATTAGAATTCTCGTACGGTTTTACTGTATTTTCGTTCCAGGAAATTTCCTGGGAAAATTAAAATACTTTAAATATAATATTAATGTGAAATACAATAAATAATTCACGTGGAAGCAGAATGGATAAATTACAATAATTCGAGCAAAAATTAATTGAAACGTGATCTATTTTTAGAGTTTCTAAACCATTCCATTTAGTAATATTTTCTTCAAATATTCATGTTCTTAAAGCGTATTTAAAAATGCTATTTGATGAAAATTATTGTACTTTATTCGCTGTAGAATTAAAATGTGCACTAGTATTTATCGAGATGGTTGCATCATTTATATTTAATGATGAGGTTTATAAGGAATTAAAGATATCCATCCATATTGTCTTATGGATCAATGAATGGGCATATCAGTCCTCCATATCCTGAAGATAACGTGCTCGATAATAGGAAACGTCGTGATTTGCTTTTAGGAATTTCTTGTTCTGGTTTTGAATAGTTTATTGATGGTGCATAGTTTGACTCTCACTATGTCTGCAGATTTGTTTTATATATATTTCACTGAAATTCTGAAAATTTTGTGTACTACGATATTCCAAATTCATACCATATGCCACATATGCCTGATTTAGCATATTTGTTTAGAAGTATTTTCTCAAGAATTCTTAATAAAAGTGAAAAATGCATGAAATAAAGTTCCATTTAGTATTCCTTAGATAAAGAGATGTTGTTGTTTTCTTGTACATGAATTTCATGGAAGAATGGTTTCCAGAGCCTAAAGGAGGTTAGACTATTTCCACCCCAATGTTGAAGGAGAGCCCCGCGGGAATGCCCGATGGTCTCCCACCCCTCTCCCCTACGACCAATCCACACGAAAGGACTTTCGGCTCGCTATATATTTAGAGTGCCCCATGCCGCAAAGATACTATACATTTACAAACATCCATGCCTTCTCCGGGATTCGAACCCGGGTCCTTCGGTACCGCATTAGGCTCCCCTAACCACTATGCCGTCTGGATGACTAGCTAGAGAGATAATAATTTAATCTGATATTTTAAATTCGATGCAGTTTAGATACTGCGACTGCTTAATATATATATATAAAGCATTTATGTCACCCACCGTTAGCCTGGTTCAAACTATGAGTATTCAGTGGGTTTATCCACTCTGCCACTGGTCAGCAAATAAGTCTTTGGTGACAATTATTCCTTTACTTATTACTGAATATTAAAGATTGCTTTCGTAATTTGATTCTCATTTTAATAAATATGCTAATGAAGAAAATATGATTTAACATTTTATTATAATTTCTTTAAAAAAGTTTATTTAGTACCATTTATTATGATTTTGATCTTAATTTTAATTTCTTGTTTCCTTATTCCTCGCTAGAATGCAAATTAGCTGGCTGCTGTGTATTTAAGCTAAGGATTTTAGATATATACGTAGAGAGAGACAGTTCTTGGCATTTGCGCTGCGTGGTTAGATTGCTTCCAGCTCCAGATAAATGCAATTATCTCGTTTTCATATGCTCTAGAAGCCGATATTTTAAACTTACGCGTCATTAGAATATCTGAGCCAGCTTGTAGCTCATTATTTAACTTTGTAGTCTTAGACCACTCACTAACATATAAATTGATTTAAGCGTTGTGATTTAATTGCATTACCAGAAGCATTGGTTACCTGTAGCACGAGACGAGCCTTGTTTTTGTTAAAAGGCTATGAAAATCCTTTGTATGTTTTGACATGTTATTTTAGACATAGCGATAACTCATGACTTTCCTAGTAAGGTTATAGGACTAGACTTAAAGTTACAGGTTCACACCAAGTATAACTATGTAAATGGCTGCCGAATCATTTACGAACCAAATAATAGTTGGATTATTTTATAATAGAAAATTCTTCTAATTCCTTTCTAGCAATTAATCAAACCTGCTGTAACACCTCTACGCATATTAAAAGAAAGAGTCTGTCTGTGTGTCTTTCATTCGTGCTAATAGACCGAGGGCTACGAAATTCGGTATATAGGTGCATCTAGAGAAGAGCCAGTGCACCTCGAAGCGATTGTTTCAAAATTCGAATCATATTTTATGTTATCCTTTCGATTTTATCGCATCATTTTGAATAAATTCATTTTTTTAGAAATGTGGTTTTGGCAAGAGTTTTTCATTCAGTGCTTTGTATACTGGACTGCTGGCTGTTGAAAGTAGGAGATAAAATGCTGCTTTTTTTCTTTTGATTTTTGGACACGCAACACGAACATCGCAATCTTCTTATTCTGACGTGCAAGTGTGTCTCGCGAGGCACAACAGAAAGAATTTCCTTTTTTTTTCGCTCTCTCTCTCTTCTTTTTTCGCTCTCTCTTAGCTAATGGTAAAGAGGTTTGTATATTTTGAATTATGTTATCCACAAAGCACAATTTTGATTGGTTATTGCTTTCTGATGATAGTTTCATTCTTTTAGAAATGTGGTTTGGGCAACAGTTTTTGATTCATTGCTTTGGATACTGGACTGGAGTGTTATCTCTTGAAAATATGAGATTTACTGCTTATTTCATTGTAATTTTTTATATTATGTTTTAATTATATATAATTTCAGTTATATAAAATATTTTGTATGATTTGTTTTTAGGAAACAAAGTTTTTAACTTCCTTTTTACTAATTAAGACACAATAACACGCCGAATAAATACTAATTCAGAAGTCAAAGAACAAAAATCAGCGTTATATTTACAAAACTTTCACAGGACTAGTTTCGATGGTTTTTCCGAACCACCATCTTCAGCTGCAAAACCGCATATGGACTGCAAAACCGCATTTGCGGTTTTGCAGCTGAGGATGGTGGTTCGGGAAAACCATCGAAACTAGCCCTGTGAAAGTTTTGTAAATATAACGCTGTTTTTGTTGTTTGACTTCTGAATTAGTTCCTTTTTACTATTTGAATTCCGAAGATTTTGCAACGGGAAGTTGGTTAGTTTATTTATTAGAATAATTAATATTGTATTAAGGGATATTGCAGTTTGTTATACTTGTATGTAAATACATTTTTTAAATTAAAAAAAATTTTTTTGATAAAATTTTTCTTCAGAGAAAAATTCTGCTCAGTTTTTTTAATTTAACGTTTGATGTTGTCTTTAGGTATTTTTCCGACACATTTAAAAGCCAGACGAAGGCTGGTCGCGTAGCTGCTAGTATATATATAATCCTTCGATAAAAAATGTACTCTGGTATCCAAAATTTTAAGTAACAAATTCATTTTTCAACTTAAACTAAGAAATCGTTGAAAAGAGCTTTTTACGGCCAGTAAAATAAAAATCCAACTCAGATGATGCATATGCAAATATTGCAAATATTAGCAATATGATATCGAAGGGTACGTTAGGCAACGCAAAAACGCAAGGCGTCAGTGCTGGGCGAAACAGCTTAAAAAGAAGAAAGAAAGGCGCATTTTTAGGCATTCTTCTGGTAAGTGAGAGTGAGATTGTACGCGCAGTACGGCTGCAAGAAAAAATCAGGACGGCTTTACAGGTGTAGAATGATTGGCAAGCTTGAGGAGGGTTAAATTGGCGTCTGACGCCCGAGTGTTTGAAATTGATAAACGAACTTTGAAATACTTTCATACAACAGGTACAGCTGTAAAAAATGTTGATATTGGTCAGCCAAGGAAAGCAACGGTGACTGGTGATCGATATATCGCCCTGCAAGCGAAAAAGGATCGAAACCAGACAGCAAAGAACTCTGCTCAGCAGTCCCAGTTTATTGCAGCCAATTAACTTTATAAAGGTGTCCTATTCGCTCGTGTCCTGAACGCTACGTAATATAAACAGCAGTCCCCCATCGACTACACTGTTTCCAGTGGTGTAAAGAATACAAAGACTAGAAACCTCATCAATGGAATCACATCCTCTTTAAACGTGAGAGTCGTTTCGGTATGACAAACGATTCTCCAAGCCAGTTGACAGGCAAAGGGGTAGCGAGACGCTTTCATCCCACTAACATCAGGGAAAGAAACTGTTGAGGTGGTACTGGAGTACTTGTACGAGCAGGCATTATGATGAACGGTTGGATGGAGCTCTGTAGTTTCGACAGACGTTCACTTGCCGGAGAAAGTTACTGTGATGAAATTTTCCTCCACCACGTGCGTCTTTTGCAAGGTGCTATTGGTACCGACTTTGTTTTTATGGATGGCAATATACAACTTTACATGGTCTTGCTGTTAAGGAGCTGAAAAGTGAAGATATCAACAGAATGGCTTGGTAAGCGTGCTGTCGTGATTGAAAGCCCATTGAATATGTGAGATACTTTAGGAAGATGCCTGGCTTAGCGATCTTACCCTCCGTAGAACACTAGCCAACTGAAATAGATGTTCCTTGAAGAATGGGAACTCTTGCACCAAGAATTAGTAGATAACGTGGTGTTGAGTACCGACACACAACCGTTGCAGTTAGGAGAGGTCATACCCCTTACTAAGGATCTTTAATTTGTTTTTCTTCCTTTTGGCCATAAAATTTTTGTGCCAACGCCATTCTCTCAATAAAGACGTTTTTTATTCGTTCTGTACTTAATACTGTGACCTATTCATTTTTTGCTAATATACTTTCCTCATCCTTTAAGTACTACTTTCAGCCTCTGTAGTATGAATTTCATGTCTCTCAGTTGATTTTTGAAGAATTGTGGCCAAAATATGGTAAGTTGCTTACGTTTTGCACACTAGTGTATATTATAGACGCACGGTAATATATATATATATATATTATGCAAAACCTGCGTTAAAAATACACACACACACACACATATATCTATATAAATTACGTTTGTAGAGACATTAGGTATTTTTAGAAACAGGCAAGATGATAACTTAGCAACGCCCTCGCCGGGAATCGAACCGCGGACCTCTGGAATACGCGCCTAGCGTGCAGACCAACACACCACGAAGGCATGCGAAGAAGGCGGTAGAAATACCTTATAAGTTGCGGTAGGCAAGTTAATGATTTCATATTTATGAATGTTTTGAGGTTCATTTTGCTGTGTCAAAACATGCACTGAAAGTTGCCATTCTGGATGAACGATAGCGATGAAAAGGTAATTAATCAAAATAAGACATACGGCTACATAAAATGCAGGTATAACCTATAAAGATATAATGCTATACATCAGATTACCTGGACTCAAGCTCCTAAATCTGTCAAACTGATGAAAATTACAAATTATATACAGTTTGAAAATGTCAGTATATGTATATATATATATGTATATATGTATATATATACTTAAATTAATGGTTAACAAAACGCAAAAGAAAAGTGTAAAATTCATAAGTTAAAATCAAAAAATGCAAACACGATAATAAGTAATAATAAGTAACAAAACAAGTAAAACCGAACATAAACAAAATAAAATTAAATATTGGTATAAGTTTACAATAATAGCCCGCTGTGTTTCCTTTTTTAATTCAGAAATCGTATCACAGTTTTCTGCACTTAACTAATTATCTAGAAAAAATTTACGTTCATTAGTGCTATGGTTTCATTTCGACATCCAAAGTATTATTTTTAATCCCTCGGATTTGATGCAATAATTTCCTTTATTTTGTACCTTGTTATTAAAATATTGCTATGGCTTTTTTTTAATTTTAATAAACTCTTAGTTCCTGTTTCAATTTTTTTCTACTTTCTGTACACTGCAATCTAGTTTGCTTAGTATAAATGTGGTAAAAATACCAAATAAAAATAAATATTCATAAGTTCTCGCTTTTGTTTCAAATCAAGATTTTATCTTTTTCCCTTACTTTATCAGGTTCCGTGTTCCACCTTACTTGCTTGGGGAACATTCAAGAACCTGACTCGGAACAGGGAGCTTACTAAAGCTATGTTCAATAAATGTGGGAAGTAGACAAGATACACAGGAAGGGTATACGAAACCCTTTATTTTTCACTCTTTAAATGATTTCCGTACTTCGGAATACAGAGACCAACCACTTGTGGTCTGAACGTAAGAATATAAAAATATTAACTAAACTCTAAATTAACTTTGGAATAATAAAAAAGGGCCTACGTGGAAGATTGGCCGTATATTAACAGGAAGCCGTATGTAGTACAGAGAACTGTTAACACTACAATACGTTTAAAATTATCAAGAGGATTAAACCTCTGGCCTGGAAGGCAACCAGCAACCGAGTACAACTGCTAAGGCAAGCGGCCTGCTTCTACTAACTCCTTCCTCTCTCTCGCTTGGCAAAAAGCCACAACTTAAGTACTTGGCGTTCGCCAGACAAATTTACATAAATAAGTTAAAGCTTTTAATTCTGGCCGGAAGTAGAAAATAAGAAGTGATAGTAAAGATTTAAAATAAAATAAACTTAAGATCCTTACATACTTCCCGCCAGAGTTAATTAGTTTGAAACTGAGGTCTAAAACGACCTTGTTGAAAACTTTTTGCTCTAGAATCTAACGCGAGGCCAATCTTTTACAAACATTCCTCACTAGAAACTAGAAATTAAAAAAAAAAATATTTTTACATTATCAGCTCCATGGACAATTACTTTTCATCTGTACTGCATCTAAACAGGAGCTTTTAGTTGAAATCTGGTTCCTTCCAGAGATCTGGAAGGAAAACTAGTTTAATGAAATGTTACACAATTAAATGGCAAGTCACATGAATATTTATATTTCTCTTAACATTCTTATTTCATTCATGACTTTATTTTAATTATCTCTCCTCGTGCTCTCTGACATGTGTTGTAAAAGAAAACACCGAACACGAATGTGTTTATGTACCAGTGTTCAACACTGCCGCCTACAATCAAAACACTAACGTGTTAAAATTCAACATAACAAGACCTCGTAACACACCTTAACTTCATCTGTAAACCCTGAGGTACTATTCTGAAAGTGGCTAACTCTGAAGTGTAGCGTCAGAGAGCCTAACTACATTCATTCAACCTTTAACACATATTCACAATAATTTGGTCTTTTTTCAGTCACATGAATAAGTTTAAAATTTTTTGTATTACTTTCACTTTTACCATATCACAGTATTTCTTAACATTTAAAATAACAGTTCACATTGTATATAAGGACATATTAACATGCCGTTAATTTTATGCAATTTAAAACATACATTAGTAGTACATTGTTAACTTCTATTCTTTTCCAAGCAAGTGCCAATTCTTCTACATTGAAATACTACATTTCAAAAGTCTTTCAGACTAAAACTTCTTTCTTGCCAGAATCTTTTAAATAAAATTTTATACAATAACTTTTACAATATTCAAGTATTTACACATTCCTATTATACATCAACTTTAGTTTTACTCGTGAGTAATTAAAAAACATAATACCAAAATAGGTAATAACTCATTTCTCGCCTTTTTGGCGATAAAGGTGGACCTTACATGAAGTAAAACGTCTTGAAATCTGCCACTTGCAGTAAGAATGAAAGATTAACTTAAGTTTGCAAAGTAACATAAAGTTTTACTTATCTTTGTGATATTCGGACATTCTTTTCTCTGCCCAGTCCTGGAAGGTAGCAAAGATTCGTGTTTGATTTATCCTCCTTCTTGTGCGGGCTCGCCCTTCAATGCCTTCCTCTAGGAGCTTTCTTTTTCCTCCAGTTCGGTCTCCCTTGAGTACCTTCTTTTTCGCCTCTGCCTGTGGTCTTGGCCGTTTGATGGCCGCTGGTCTTGGCGGAACCGGGACACTTCTCTCTCGTTCCTGCTTGGATCTCGTTGCTGGCCGTTCACATTTTCCTTGTATCTTTTCCTCCGCCGCTGGTGGTCCTTCCGCAATTCGGCGACATTTGCTGCGTAGAGTCCTCTCCGATGAGTAGATCTTCCGTTTGGGAGCCGGGTTATAGTTGCCGTTATTTCTCCTGGCTCTCTTTGCATTCGTCGTACTTCTCCCTTCTTCATTCTGGGGGTGGTCGTGCGCTCTCTTTTGTGGTCGGTGGAACGGCTTCTTTTTCTTGTTATCTTCAATTTTCCAACGGGGAAACTTTCTTTTCAATTGCTCCTGCCTCCTAATGGCTTGTCCTTGTGCTTGTCGTTGTTCCACCTCTGGAGCTTGTGCCTGCAGTGCCTGCCGTGCCGGATCCTGCAAAAGATCTTTAAATATTTGCATTTTATTACGGTCATAGTATGGTTTTATTTGGTCAATGTTTGCGGAACATGTTTCACCATTCCTGGATTTTAACACCACTACAGCGTGAGTTATTTTTTCTATGACATATGGTCCTTCAAATCGTGGTAAAAATTCGCGGTTTTATCTTCTGGTGCTGAAGAAAGTGAATGCTTAATTTTTAATACTTCCTCTAGTACTTTATAAGTTACTCCCCGTCGTTTCATATCATAATAGAGCTTCTGTTTTCTTTGTGCTACTTCAGTGTTCTTTTTTGCTTCTTTAATTAATTTTTCTATATCACCCATTTTAAATTCTGGGGCCCTTTGTTGAACTTAAATAATTTATCTAACGGCGTTATAATCTTTCTGCCTAAAAATAACTCAGCAGGAGTTTTGCCCGTTATATCATGTTTTGCGGTCCTAAGGGCGAAAGCAAATTCATTGACATAGTTATCCCAGCTTTTATGAAATTTTTTAACATAACTACGGATAACTTTCACTATATTTCTATTGACCCGTTCCGCTATATTTGATTGCGGCCGATACGGAACCATTTTTAAATGACGTATGCCCAGTTTTTGGCACATGTCTTCAAATATATTACTTACAAATTGAGGACCATTACCCGATATAACTTTTAAGGGCGCCCCGTATTTTAAAATATATTTATTTAAAATAGAATCAGTAACTAATTTCGCGGAGGCTCGTTTTAAGGGAACAATTTCGGTCCACTTACTAAAATGATCAACCATAACAAGGAGATAGCGACATTTATTTAACTGACTTTTTGGGAAAGGGCCCAATAAATCGATGCCAATTATTTCATTTGGAAAATCGGATTTAATACTATTTAGAAACCCGGCCGGGTGGAAATTAATATAATTAACTGCTTGACATGTTGGGCAGAACTGGACATACGCCCTTGTTAACTTTTGCAGTTCAGGAAAATAGACTGCCTCGCGTACGCGTTGGATAGTTTTTCGAATACCAGCATGAGAAGCTAATGGGTTGTCGTGTAACTCCTGCAGGATATTTAATCTAAGACTAGCTGGGATAACAGGTCGAAATTCGTTGTTGGAATTTGTAGTTTTAGTATAAAATAATAGAACATCTATTAGTTCGTAATGGGCCGCCCTATTTCTTATCGCCACGATATCTTGGTGGCTAAAATTTTCAGGATCCTTTAAATACTCATAAATGTTCCTAAATTCAGGATCCTTACCCAGTTCGGTTATTACAGTTTCTCGGGAATTTATTGTACATGCTGTGAGCATTGCCACCTTTACAGTATTACCTTCTTCATCTATTTTTATTCTGGATAGGGCATCTGCTACGTATTTTCCTTTCCGGGGGTATGCTTGATTACCAGATTATATTCTTGTAGCTTGAGTGCCCATCTTATTAACCTTCGGGATAAGTTTTTCCCTGAGTACAATCTAGTTACTGCCGCATGATCAGAATACACTGTTATTGGCGCTCTTCCAAAATAGACTCGGAACTTTTGCACTGCTAACAGAACTGAAAGTGGCTCTCTCTCAGTCGAGGAATAATTTCTTTGTGTTTGATTTAAAGTTCGACTAAAAAATGCCACGGGCTGCTGATTTTGCGAATGTACCACTCCTACCGCATAATCCGAAGCATCCGCTGAAATTTCTAAATTCTCATCCTTTTCAGGAAATTTCAATACAGGGGCTTGCGTTAATGCTTGCTTTAATTTTTCGAAAGCACTATTGGCTTCGGCCGTCCACGAGAATCTTGCCTTTTTCCTTTTGAATTTTAACAATGGTTCAGCAATAGCTGCAAAATATTTTATAAAGGACCTATAATATGAACAAAGTCCTAGAAAAGAAGAGAGCTTCTTCGCCGTATTTGGCAGCGGATACTTTTGCACAGCGATTATTTTTGATTCGTCTGTCTCTATTCCTTTCTGAGGTATTTTGTAACCTAAGTATTTTAATTCAGGGGCTGCAAATTTGCACTTTTCGACATTAACTTTTAGACCGGCCTCATTTAATAATGAAAACACCTGTCTTAAATCCTGTACATGTTGGTCCAGATTATCACTAGTAATAATGATATCGTCTAAATAGATAAATGTGGACTTTCCAAGAACAGGCCTTAGCACCATGTCCATACATCGTTGAAATGTTGCCGGTGCCCCTGAAAGGCCAAACGGCATACGCAGGAATTGCATAAGTGCCAGACTTGGTTATAAAAGCAGCCTTAGGCACGTCCTCCGGTCTAATCCCTATTTGAAAATAACCAGTCGTTAAGTCTAAAGTCGTCATGTATCTGGTAGACGTTATGTTCCTTAGAATTTCTTCAATAATAGGTAACGGATATACCGGATATTTAGTTATGGAGTTTAATTTACGATAGTCAATCGCGAAATGCCACCTTTTTGGATGTGTTAATGGATAGTCATTGTTTTTCTTACATAAAACCACCGGGCTAGCATAACTACTTGAGATGGGCGTTATGATCTTTTTACGTAGCATATCGATAATGTGCCATTCTATAATTTTTTCTTTATTCTTATCATACCGGTATGCTTTGTGGCGAACTGGCATTGAATCTCCGGTGTCAATACTATGGTTAGTAACTTGAGTAAATCCAGGAATATCACTAAATTACGAAGCAAATTCACTTACCACTTGTCGGATTCTTTGTTGCTCTTCCTTAGGCAGGTGGTCAAGGTTTAACATTGGCAGTTCCGTTTTTTCTTCTCAAACTGGTTTCATCGTCAGCTTAAGGGACGCTTCATTAAAATCCAGCGTTGCTTCTGCCTCTGAAAGAAAATCTATTCCTAAGATAATATGTGCTTGCAGATTCTTTACTATAAAAAACATAACCTTTACTTGTTCGTCCTTGATACGAATGTATAGCGGTAATTTATCTATGCACTTATATCTTTCTCCTTGCGCAGCTAACACTGTCGTATTATCCGAATTATATATGCGATATTTACGAAAATACTTCCTAAAAAAATCTTCTGCCACACAGGAACACTGCGCGCCTGTATATAGGAATGCGGTGGCTGGGATGTTATTCACCAAGACTTCAATCTTCGGAAGAGTCAAATTTTTCACCATTACTGTATTTAACTTGAAGGAAGAGGGGTTTTCTTGGCATTCGGATTTCCGCACCCTCTCGTCAGCAGAAATCCGTTTTAGTTTAAATCTTTTTTTCTTTCCATGCTTTCCTTCTTTTTCCACTGGCCTTGAGATTTTTTTCCTGGATTGCTATTGAACTGGCGACGTTCGCCGGCTGTTTTTGGATGCTCGGGTTTCCTTGCCCACTGATTCGCTTTGCTTCCGTAGCCGTGTGCTTGACTTTGCTGTGGTCTTGGCTCACCAAATTGGTTTCGTTGTTGATATTGGCGTCTTCTTTCAATGTCCGCCATTCTTCTACTTTCAAACTGGATTGCTAGCTCAAATAACTTTTCCAGTGTAGTCGGATTCCTTAATTCAATAAAGTCTTGTACTTGGGTAAGCAACCTCGGCAAAATCACTTGAATTATCTCAGGATCCGGACGGTTTCCATACAAGAGTTTGAAGACGTGAATTTTTCTTAAAATAAAGCTTGAGAGATTTTCAATTGATTTCTGGTATATGCTGAAAAGTTCCGCTTCTAATTTCGCACGATCCCTTACGACAGGGAAGGCTTTTACTAAGGCAGTCTTGAAATTTTCGTAAGTATAGGTGGGACTTCCCGCTTGACCCAAGAGACTTCTGCCTATACATTTGAACCAATTAAGCGCTTGGCCCCTCAAAGCGCTGGTAGCTAAGGTGACTTTTTGGAACTCATGCACGGGATACATCATGAAGTGGTCATCTAGTTTTTCCAAAAAACTTATTACCGGTGAGTTTCCATTAAATGTTGCTTCTGGTTTCATCGCTACGCGCATGGTCTGGACGATGTAACCAAATCCTTCCAGGGCGGCAGCTGGCATTTCTGGATTCTGAGCTGCTTCTACAGGCAGCACAGGTTCTTCTTGAAACTCGGCCATGGTTATTCTTCTTCGTCGGGCGCCACTATCAGCTTCGGTGTTCCGCCTTACTTGCTTGGGGAACATTCAAGAACCTGACTCGGAACAGGGAGCTTACTAAAGCTATGTTCAATAAATGTGGGAAGTAGACAAGATATACAGGAAGGGTATACGAAACCCTTTATTTTTCACTCTTTACAATGATTTCCGTACTTCGGAATACAGAGACCAACCACTTGTGGTCTGAACGTAAGAATATAAAAATATTAACTAAACTCTAACTTAACTTTGGAATAATAAACAAGGGCCTACGTGGAAGATTGGCTGTATATTAACAGGAAGCCGTATGTAGTACAGAGAACTGTTAACACTACAATACGTTTAAAATTATCAAGAGGATTAAACCTCTGGCCTGGAAGGCAACCAGCAATCGAGTAAAACTGCTAAGGCAAGCGGCCTGCTTCTACTAACTCCTTCCTCTCTCTCGCTTGGCAAAAAGCCACAACTTAAGTACTTGGCGTTCGCCAGACAAATTTACATAAATAAGTTAAAGCTTTTAATTCTGGCCGGAAGTAGAAAATAAGAAGTGATAGTAAAGATTTAAAATAAAATAAACGTTAGTAAAACTTAAGATCCTTACAACTTTACGTTTTTTCCCTTACTTAACTTTTATTTTCTTAATTATTTCACAAAATATGAAATAAGTTTAAAAAAGTAGTAAAAATGTAATTTTTATAACTAAAGAATCACACGAAACTGTTTATTAATAAATTTTACGAAGAAACTTATTATTACAAATGTAAACATAACACTCATATACCAGTTAATTCAAAAAAATTTTAATTAAAAAATTAGCTCTCTTTAAGTAAAGCGGAAGAGAAATACATAAATGTAATATTTAAAATTAGGCAAAATAGCCAAATTATTTTGGCTTAGGTTGGAACAATATCCATTTCGAGGGTGATTAGACATAAGTCCCACTTAAGAAGTGAAAAAAATCTTCAAACTGTTTTTGCTTCTGAAGAAAAGACACCTGCGTATAATTGCCTTCAAAATCAAAAGAATATTTTTCAATAGCTGTATCAAAACTTGCCTTTTTAGCCTGATTTTAAAAAGTTGTCTTTATTTAATAAGCTTTCTTTGACATTTTTCATTAACTAATTTTTCATTAACTTTCATTAAATATTTCAAGCCATATTCTCAGGCTCCCTTTTTTGATATGATGGAGAAGAGAAGAAATGTGGCTATTTACATGTTTAAAATAATGCAATTTATTTAAAAAGTACGATTTAGAATTATTTAAAAAGTACAATTGAAAAATCAGCACATGAAAATTGTGTCATCATCCAATCAAAGAGGCTGGTTTCTTTGATTAAAAAAAAATTACTTTCTGAATTTTAAACTCTAGCTTACTGATTAAGGACTTAACTGAGACTTTTTGTATTCTGTTATCTTTTCTTCCTTTGTTTCTTCCTCATATAATGCTAAACTATATAGCTTGATTTTTCATGTTTTGCGCTTTTGGTTCAATATTTACGATTTTATTTCATCAATTATTTTTCTCGTTGGCTTTTTTTAAATTTCAGTTTATGATGACTACTTATTATTGGAACTATTTTCTGGGCTATTTGCTCCTGTTCCAGAACATGATAGACTTCGCAGTAGATTTTATGCGATATGTCATTAAGAACACCATTAAATCTTTTTTTCTCATGTTTATAATCAAGAGTAAGATCACTACTACTGTTGTCAATCATAACAGAAGACACAGTTATTTGTGTTTTAGAACTATTTATTTTAGAACTTTTAACTAGTACCCGAAATTCAAAACCTTAACTAGATCGGTCTAATTCAAGGGACGACACGTAGTCGACCCTCAGTAACGTTTATAAATATTTAAATATATTTCTCCTCACTGTATTTTTGAAATAGAATAATGAAGCTATCTCAATAAATTATAGTGCGATAATTTACTTTCGATAGATTTAAAAGCATATTTTGTTACCTACATCAAAATAACCCAAAAACTATTAATATCTCTTTAAAATATACAGTTGCCGATTTCAAAATACCAACATATCTTCACTAAATGCAACTATAAGATATTCTCTCATAAAAATGTTTGCAGGTAAAAAGACTTTGCGAATGCAAAACAAGACATCAGTCTACTTCGTTTTTTGTCATTATCAGAATATTTTACGGATAGTGAAATCTAAATTGTCTATTTTAGTACATACAAAATCTTATGCGAATCTTACTATGATAATGCCGAACTTATGCGATGGTTCATTTATGGTAATTCTGCTCCCCATATGTCATGGGCAATGACGGCATTAAATAGATTACTAAAAGTTGAAAACATTGACTTCATAATGAAACTTATATATATCTTATAAAAATATTAAATTTTATGCAAACGTCTTGTCACTATAAGATACTAATATGAAATTATTAAATAATAGAATATACAAATTTTGTAGCCGTTTTTTCGGTAACTATTACCACACTTAATCAAAATTCACATTTAAAAGCAACATCGTCTAATTAGAAAAAGTGCAGAATATTAAAAAGTGAATAAATAAGTGAAAATATTGGTTTTTGAAATAAATTTACAACATATATTTACTCAAGATACAATAACCGCCTCACAAGTATTAATTTAGAAGTCAAACAACGAAAATCAGCATTATATTTTCAAATTTTATTTTAATTAGAAAATATAATGCTGATTTTTGTTGTTTGACTTCTAAACTAATATATTTACTCATTCAGCATATAAATACATACAATTATGAGGCTGTTTTAAGAGAATTTTGTCATGCAGATTATTTAGTAACAGTTGCATCCATGCAGATTATTTAGCAATAGTTGTTGTTGTATTTTATACACTGGAATCCTGTATACAAGACTTGCTTTAAAATTATCACAAATCAGCATTCCCTTAACCATTTAACAGGAAGCGTTTTTCGTTACTAGGAAAAAAGAAACATTGAATTTTTTAACTATCAGATGAAATGTTACTCTAGGTTATTTTTCTTAAAAACAACTCTTATTGTCTGCTTACAGAAAGCTTCCAGAGAAAATCCGTCATTCTTCGCTTGAATGACCGCACAGATCTCTGTAGACTTGAAATCTTATAATTTTTATTTATGGGATAACATGGAGTTACTGACGTTGAGTGATCACTGGTACCCAAAATTACTCAACGTCATAGACAATTTTCAAGATGCTATGGAGTAGCGAAGAGATTATTTCTATTGCCCATAGCTTTAGTAATAAGGTCTAAGACATACAATGTTTATTATGAAGTATTTTGTATTCTTTCATACCTAGAGTGCTATCTGGTTGTCATAGTTGCAGCTAAAGTTTGATATAATAAATAACGACATTTTGGGTTTATATGCAAATTGCATAATCATATACCAAATTCCTCCAAATATAAGCTTTCTAAATATTCAGTGGCATTTGGAGCACTTTGTGTAATAAGCTGACTTTTATTACGCAGCAACATATTTTCATTTTTAACATAAATCGTTAGATTTCCATTAAGTGTTATCAAAAAATTATTTCACGGTGATTTAATGAATTCGTTTATTTGCATGGGGGAAACACTGATGATATGATTAGTAAAACAGCAAAGAAATATTCATTTGGCCATTAATTTCACTGACAGTTGTCATCGGGTTCATTGCCTGGATCAGTCCCTGGCAGCACTGAGTGGCTGCACAGGTGTAGCAGCCTAGGGAGCGAACTAAGCTATTCTTACTAGCGACAACGAAATAAAAATAGGTATAAGTTTAGAATTGTTGATTTTGATTTATACCGGATGGTTAGGGGATCAGTCAAGCACCGAAAATAATGCATCCAAGTCTGAGTAAAATTATTAAGCTAAATCACTTACCAGCTTGCTTATTCATAATAACATCTGACCGCAGTTAGTGAGACAGTCGACGCCACTTTATTATAACACATATACATTTACTGAGCAGGGTTGAAGTCTAGATAACAGCGAATTTGTCAAAGAAAATCTGCCAGCCTTGAACCCCAAATTCATTGAAAAAAGTACAGCTAACTTTGTATGTTGAAAAAGAAAGATAACAGCTAAAATTAGCAACTAAATCTCTACAAATAATCTAAAAACATATTAAATAAGAAGTCTTACATCGTCTAAAGGAAACTTTCTAATAAACTTTAGTAGCTGTTTTAAATGTCCAAAAGTTATGAGCAGATACTGCATTGTCAAATATAGTTAGTTACATTTAAAATACTTTAATTCTCAAATTGCATCGATTGTGCAGTTAATATTTTAGCATTAACTATCTGAACATTCTAAATAAGCAGATTTATTTGAAATTTTTTTTGTGCAATGTTTAATTTTGATAAATTATACTTGTAGCAACAAAAAAATTTACTTCTTCTTCTTTTGCAATCTACACTACAAATCATTAAATGTTTACATTTTACTTAGATTAAATAATTAAAATTTTAATCATTAATGTAGAGATTTAGTTGCTATTAATAAGCGGTCTTTATGACGAACATCGGCGGTGGCCGTTTATATAACGGCAAATTTCAGTTGTACTTTATTTGCGTTTGACACGCAAACTTGTTCTGTACAAATCGCCAAATATCAGTTTGATTTACTGTACTTCTGGTATAACATTTTGGTCATGTTTTCACTCTACAAGCGTGTGCACTAAACACTTATCCATAATAAGCGTAATGATTATTACGTCAAACGTATAACGGCCGTGCAAAGCAAACCAGTAGTACGAAGAACTCTAAAATTAGATGATTTTTTAGAATTTCACTGTATTTTGGCAGTATTTTCAAATCTTAAATTTCTTGCTTGTTTTTTAGCTCTATTAAGTTAGTATGAATTGCTTATAAAATTGTCAACAAACAAGCTGCGAATAACAAAGGCAATATGCACCTAACAAAAAGTAATAATTAAAATATTGTCACGAATTGTATATTGTAAATAATTTTAATGAAATTATATATAAATTGTAGTATCTCTTGTGTAATATATTATGAAAGGCCACAGGAAGTAAAGTTTCCTGTTAAGTTTCTGCTTTCGAAAAACAGATCAAAGAAAGAGGTTTTGCAGTTAAACAGCAAATCGAAGAAAGAAATGCATCTGATGACGAACAACAAAGTAATGACAGAGATTATGCTGTTTCCAAGGAAGTAGACAGCTGGAAGAAATCCATAGTGACGGCCGGAAAAAATCCTGACGGCTTATACCCATAACTGTGCCTTCTCGACCCTATCTAAAACCATTCATACATGACGGAAAGACTTCTTGGAAAGTGTACAAGTGTCAATTCTCCATAGTTGAGGGCGCAAGTTATTGGGATTTCATAGCTAAGGCCTGTCATCTCGCCGTGTTTTTGAGAGCAGACGCATAAAATATCTTTTACTCTCATTGAAAACCGGAAGTTAGTATCTGTATCTGGCGTGTCGGGTATGTGGTTTTGCGAGAAGTGGTTGAAAACATATAGCTGGCTTCAGTTAAAATCTCACCAACAAAGGCGTGCAGATACAGGAGATCTCCACGGATCGCCATTCCATGAGATCGCTATGAATACTGAAAGGCTGTCTGATCTCGCCTTTGCGGACTGCTCAACAGAAACAAGGCTGCAGTACTTCGTCGCTGGCATCTAGGATCCTGAGATACAGAAAAGGCTATGGATGGAGGATGTCAAGGATCTAAAAAAGCTCTTTATTTTGCGCCATGAAATTCGAGGCAGCCGAGTAAGCAACCCGTACAGACCCCCATCCAATCAGACCTGCTTATATCCAGGAGCCAGTGGATCAGATGACTGCTCGTCTATGCAGTTTAACCAAATAGTTCAATTTCTTAAAGCAGAACATATATGTGGCAACACACCGTTCTTAAAATGCTGGAAGTGCGATGGTGAAGGCCACATACGAAGGAATTGCAAAAAAAACCCATGATGCGAGAGGTAAGACCGCTCCGAGCTTGAAGCAGCCGAGCTTGGCCATCTCGCGGAGTGTGGATTAGCCTTAGACTGCAGACTGTGTCCAGAGATAAAATCAGCATTTATTTAAAGTTCACATCATGTTTGGAAGTGCCGCCTAAAATGGCACGGCATATGTGGCGGATATTAAAAAGATTAGACTTTTTGAGGAAAAACTGTTTTTCGTGAACTTTTAAAAATAATAAAATGCATTTTGCCTTTAAGGCCATAAACCTTTTGGGAATTAAAAATGAATGATTCAGATCCATTCACTAAATAATAGCTCAAAATGATATCACAAGTCAAGGAAGAACAGAATTTTCAGTACCTGGATCCATACCTGGAAACAGATATTTCCAGTGTGGCATAATGGAATATCCTAAGAACTGTAACAGCCCGAACGGAGTATTAGTAGCAGGCAAGGCGAAGTTTTTGGAACATGTGCACCAATGTCCAGCGTTAAAAGAAGCAGTAGTTCTCCAGTCCCTGAGCTCTGGAGTGCCTAACATAGAAATTACTATAAAATACACATCAAAAAATGAAAAGAGGCTTGTTGCAGAAGGTGTCATTCGAGAATTTCAAGATATTTTCTCATGCACGTCTTCTGATGCAGGTCTGATCTAGTTTGACACAGCGTAAAACTGAGACGGAGTATTACGTGTTATTCAAGCAACATTCAAGATTTCTACCGATTACTAAACAGGAAGAAGTAGGAAAACGTCCAAAGGACATACAAGAAATTGGCGTCATCGAGCTTTCGGAAAGTGCTTGGGCCCCTCGCATTGTTCTGGTTAGAAGAAACGATGTTTCAACTGGATGTTTTGTTGAATATCGCCGATTGAACGGAGTCATGAAGAAAGACTACCTCTTGCTAGAAATAGGCAGGTAGAGATACACCTTGATGGCCGAGAAAAGACGACATTTACCACCAGGCAAAATCTTTCGGACTTCAAGGTAATGCCATTTAGACTATGCAGTGTGCCGGCAACTTTCCAGCATCATGTGGAGACCACGCTAACAGACCTTTCCTGCGATACCTGTCTGATATACGGGGATGACAACATCACTAACGTTAGGGAAAGTTTTGAAAAGCATTTACAAAATATTAGGAAGATTCTTTATAAATTAAAGTAAGCCAATACATAAATTGCTCGGGCATGAAGTGAGGTACTAACACATCATCTCTTCTGAAGGTGTTTGTACGGATCCAGAAAACGAATCCTCTGCATAAGGTTGGAGACGCCCCCAAAATGTCCATCAGCTGAGACTTTTGGAGCTTTACACTTACTATAACAGTATTGTGAAGGAGTTTCTTTTTCCATCTCAGAACCCCTCAAAAACAAATATAGCAAGCAAATTTCTTGTGGAGAAAAGAATGTGAGGATGTATTTTATAAACTGAAACCGTGTTTAACATCCGCGACAATCTTGACATATCCTAAACTCGACAATCATTTGTTCCTGGCACGGATGCGAATAATGAGAAAGTCGGTGTTGTTCTGTCCAAAAAATAAGCGGTAAAGAACGTGTCTCGTACACTGGAGCAAGTGTCTGTCCAAACCAGAAACGTATTTCTGTGTCACCAAAACAGAGTTGGTCTCCAAAGCCGTAGAATATTTCTAACGATAACTCTACGGCAGAACATTTCTGCTCCCAAGAGATCATGTAGCGTTGACCTAGGACTTAAATTTCAGGAATCCCGAAGGCTAAATATGCAGATGGATATAGACTCCAGGAATATGACATCACTAACCGTTATTCGAAAATATTGCTATCAGAAATACCGATATCATGTCTAGAATACCCTGCCCAGAAATCTGTCGACATTGTTCTTGTGTCAAAGGAAAAGACGACTTTTAATCCGGTCCTACGTCATGTTATAAATTGAACACCGTCAGATCCAGACCGAGGACGTGACGAAGAAGTTATGAAGGATTAGTTGGAAAATAGTTATATTACAACTATATTTTATTTACACCTATATTTTATTAGTATATTATTATTTACACCTATATTTTATTTAAATATGAAATATACCTGGCACTAAATTTCGATCTATAATTCTATGAAAAAACACTTTTAGACTGCCTGGAAATCAGTCCATATTTGAAACGGCCTCTTGAATCAGAAGTTGGAATGGAATGGTGGAAATGCTTTCCGATGGCAGCTTATACTTCCAAAATCTCCGATCCAGGATGTCCATAAAGAATTGTATAGCAGTTCAATGGGAGGCAGTTGAGACTAATGAAGGCACTGGAGGACTGAGAGCGCTTCTACTGGATAAAGCAAGGGCTGACTTGAAAAACTGGTGCCAATCTTGCGATACCTGTGCAGACTGGAAAGAACTGGAGAAACGCAGCTGAGGAAAGCTGCAATGTTACGTCTTTAGAACGCATCGCCAAGTAGAATCGCCTTTCGAAAGCCTCACCTCCGTCTGACACGATATGCTGATGGTAACAAAATACATGCTCTTTTTCATTGATTACTTTCCAGCTCGTCTGGCTCAGTCCGCAAAAAGGCCATAGGGCGACGTAAAGTCTGCCAGGAGGGTCGAACTGCGTCCCTCATATCATATCATATCTTACTTCATAGCTCATAGCAACATTACATTGTTACTCTCCAGTTACATTCTGATCAAGGAAGAAATTTTATCTTGGCTGTAATTAAAGAACTATATAAACAACTCATCAAAGACAATATCCAAACGACATCTTTACATACACATTCAGGTGGCATGGTAGAGAGATTTAAGCAAACCATCCTTAATAAACTCTCGCTATTGGTTTCTAGAAGCCAACAAAACTGGGACAAGAAGTCTCAGTGCTGTATACGAGACCGCTAATCCCCATTTCAGTTGCTCTTTAGGCATGCCCTTTGTCTTCTCTGTGATCTGCTGTTTGCTCGCTTTCCAGATGCGCCTTCATCGCCTGAGAAGTGCATTCAAGATCTCTAGTCATGGTTTGAAGTGTTCCACAGTTTTGCATGAGAACACGTCAGCTTGGTCAAGGAGAAGGTGAAGGTCCGATACGACACGAGAGCTACAGATATCTATTCGACGAAAGTGAGAAGGTGTGTTATGGAATCCAATTCGACGATCCTTTATTTTGTCCGTACGCACAGATATCATGCAAAACAATCGTTCACATGGGTTCGAGAGCGGTCAAATGGATATTTTCGTTGAAACATGATACATGAAAGTTTTTGCGATTACAATACTGTCTATACTTCGTACAAGGATGTAAAAATTCACAAACACGGCACAATAAATAGCTGTAAATATCTCAAGGAGAATGAGAATAAGAAGTAATTCCCCTCAGCTCATAAGACATATCTGTTTCAAAATCGCTTCTGGGTAAACTGTAAAGTGGAATTCAATTAACTCTATATTTCAAAGGCAAAATCTAACAGCTGAATAGAAACTCTATATGGAACGAGTGCCACATAATGGTATTGAAAGCGTTTAAGAAAAAAATTTCTATTTGTCTATGCATTGGAATTATTATCCTAAGGTGGTGAAGTCAAATATGATACTATGAGTGCGAAACGCTCTAGTCTATAAGGCATAAAATATGAAGCTTGTGCTGCGATCTGGTGACATATGATATGATTAACTCATCGACTCTATACGATCATGATAAAAATTTCGTCTCTGTTGCCGAGTTGGAGACTATTTTCGGTATTTGATATTTTGATATAAAAGTTGTTATACTGAGTATCTACTGCTTGGACAGTACTTCCCAGTAACCTGAGATTATCCCACTGTGGCCGTTGTGATGACAAGTCTCTTATTTAGGTCTCGAGACGAGTGAACATGAATGTGAGTAGATGCTATCTTCGGTATTGTCTTGTGCGAACTAATTTAAGAATAGTTCTGCTGCTTTTTAAGATGGTGGTTAGCATTTCTACTTGTGACATCGGTTTCTTCAAGGTCTTTTAAAGTAGAAAATATTTCTTTTATCATGCTTATCCAGTTCATATCAGCTGAATTTTCTGTGGAAATTTCTTAGTATTTCGCTGTAGTTTCTCCTGTTTGGCGTGAGAGTGGTAGCTTTTAATGTTTCCGATAATTCGGGAAAGTTTCCCTTAGTCTTCAGGATTTGATTTACTGTTTTATGGTTAGCCTTTCTTGGAGATTTTGGCAAATTCTTTGTATATTCTGGGCAACCCTGATTGCTGCTGACATGAGATCCAATACTGAAAACAAATAAGGGTTGCTACTTTTGGCTTAGAACATTCAGCACTTTCGTGATTTTTACCCGGATCGCACAGGATATGATACTGATACACAGATGCTAAGCGTAACCAAACTGCTGCCATTGCGTCACCCCCTCTTCCAAGGCTTGCATTCTTTGTTATATTGCGCGTAATGTTGTTAACCTTAGAAATGGATAGGTCATCTTCGTTTTTCTCCAGTTTAAGGAAATACATGGAAGCTTCTCAATAATGCCTTTGGTTTTTCACGTAAATTGCTTCACTGCTTCACTTTTAGAAATGGAAGACAACGTTTTGCTAAAACATCATCAATATCTTTTGTTCAGCGGTTGTTTTTCAGGACTGGTTTAATAGTTCTTTCACTCTTCATTTGGTACACATGGAAAGGCACATTTGCCGTTCTTAGCTTTAATTGAAATCTGATGAAATCTGTATGATTTTGAGCATGAACGTATATGGAAAATCGGTTCACTTCTGCTTCATTTTCTTTCCTGCACGTAGCTAAAAACTGGGATCCAAGCAAAGGTCAGTCAAAAGCAACTTGTATAATCACAATCGGGGGCTTTTCCCCTTACTTCTTCAGAAATTTCGCTTCTCTTTACTTTCTTCACCTCATTGCTGAATGCTGAAAATCCATTTTGCTTTGAAATTTCATCAGTTTTTCGTGACAGGAAATGACCTCGAGCTTCCTGGTATAGAATTTCTTTTTGCCTCGTCCTTTGAAATTTCATCTGGGTCATTTTCACTCGTTTCAAATTGTTGTTCTTTAGTTTCGTTTCTTTCCGCCCAGTTGTGAGGCATTTTTACTGTAGGAAGGACTGCTTTTCTTTTAGTCACTTTTAATTCCTTGTACGAAGTAAAGGAATTATTAGAATCAGGAAAAATTTCGGGGATCATATTTCAACGAAAATATCCATTTCAGCTGCTCTCGAAACCATTTAAACGAGGCTTTTGCGTAACATCTGTATGTATGGACAGAATAAAGGACTGTTTTTGCCAAAACGGATTATAAAATGGATTTAAAATTAATTCAGAATAGATTTTTCTTGACATCTGTAAGTACATATGTATCTTGCATAACTCGGGTAGCCGTAGAACGTTGAAATTTTTTATATGGGACTGTCATACCAGGTAGTCGTGAACCTCCTTTTTAGTTGCAATCTGCTGTACCAATCGTATATACATTGTTGCGTTTTTTTTTTCTGACACCAGTTGTTACGTTATTTTCTTCCTTTACGTTCGTACGGGGTTCGTGTGGATTTGAAGTGAATAATGACGGCACTTGATGGAATATCGAAACACACTTTATTTATCAATATTAATCAGGACAGCTCCAAAACACTTTTACAGTCGTCGAAGATCTACAATAAACACGCTGGAACAATCAGCGACACAGCCTTCACACTGTCCAGGCTATAACGGTGGAGACAGCTTCACTGCAAAGCACTGGAGTACAGCTCCCGACTCTGCTCCGTCGTTCTCGGAACTCCACGTACTCTCGAAACTCTACACGCTACAACTCGCGATGCACTCGACGATACACAGAGCACAGCTTCCTACTCTCGGTTCAGTCGTTCCCGGAGCTTAATACACTCTCTCGAAGATGCACTAACCGCGATACCCTAAAAGACTCTTCGATGTACTAACCGCGATACCCTAAGAGACTCTTCGATGCACTCGACGGCTAACTCGGCGCTAGGCTTCGAGACACACGCTCAATGACTATCAGCTCGCTAGAGGAGGCACTCACTGACTGCGGACCAGCAGGGTTTATATAGCTTTTGGCTTGTGTTCGAGATCATTCGGGGCTAAACCGGTAAGAATTCGTCCCAAATGTTCTCCATCCGTCCATGGCATATCGCCAATTTCTCGCCAAATGTGGCAACTTTGCCTTCTTTTGCCATTTTATGGCAACCCTAAAACTGCTTTGCGGGGAAGCCATCTTACTGCGCCTGTACATTTCGTAACAATATTAGCATATATGAAATGTAGAATCTCATACATTATTTGTGTTGTGCAGCCGGGGCAACAGGAATGAGACAAATTTTTTAATATAAAGTGATACGTTTATTTTAGCGCCCATCTCACAAGCGTTCCTCCTGTACCTCGAGGAGAAGCCCTATTTATAGATACGTGTGCGTCATGGTGCTCATCCAATCAGTGATATTAATTGAAATCACGAGGTGACGCTATCTTCTCATCAGGAGTGTTCTTAAGGAATTTATGTAATATGACAGATTTATGAGTTTGTCGATTTGGCATGCGCCAACAGGTTAATATAATTTATAATATAGAGAGGATTTCGCCAAAATTTAGGAACATGGATGCAATTTAGGTAAAGAATCGCCAACACATTATTAAGCAATATGATTAGAATTTAATTTAATCAATTGATTTAAAAATATCATTACATATATATATATATATATATATATAAAGAAGCATAATTATATGCAAAAAACTAAAAACATAATTTTTTAAACCTAGAGCAGCTTTGAATTCTACTTTCTTTGGAAAAGAACACAGTTTGGTCGTATTAAGAATTCAGTTAGTTTACGATAAAGAAGGTTGTCTTAAAAATTCAATAAGTTCTCCTTTTTTTTCAATTTTTGTTTCAAATAGGTTTTCAGGTTTTAGCTGTTTAAGGCTCACATTAGATTTTATTATTTATAGAAATCTCTATGAAAATGTTTTCGTTTTCTTGCTATTAAAAGTTTACTTTAACTTAATCGGGGTCCACCCAATTTTTGAGTGTTGTTTAAATGACAACTTGGTTTAAATCATATTTGTTTTGCACTTTATTTGTAATTTCTTTTGAGTTTCAAATTTGCATATATTGTTTTAGACAAATTTGCTGTTTTTTAATGGTCAATTTGCAGATTGTAAAGTTTTGTGTTTTTTTTCTTTTTTTTCTTTTCTTTGAGTAGTCAATTTGACACAATGTTATGTTTTATTCTTTTTTCCCAAGTGTTTCGAAAGCGTGTAGGGAAAATTCTGGTACATTTAAGATTCGATTTCTCAGTTTTATAGAAATTTTAATGTCTTAACTGAAAATTTAACTGAACGTTTTTCCTCTTTTTGATCTCAAATGAACCAGGAGAATGAAACATGTTTTCGAAACATATTAATCGCCTTTTATGAAGTTTAATTCGTTTTCTCCTAATGACTAATTGTGAATTTGAGTTTCAGTGAAAGGAGATTAATTCTTACATTTTTATAAACTGTATAGTTTCTCTTTCGCACTTTTACTTTTCGAGTGTTTCGACTATGAATTCTTATTTTAATTTTGATTTGTTTAGATATGATGTTAAAGTTCTTATACCAAGGTTGCAATTATTAATATTATTGAGGAATTGCCTTGCTTTGATTCCAATTTAATATTAACTTTAGATGCTTTAAGTTTAATATATATATATATTCTCACTCTGTTAACCGGTTCGCTGACTTCAGTTATTTTACTCTTATATGTTGGTAAAATTGGGCATTTTTTGATTTAAAAGTGATTAAATTATGTAGATTTTATGTTCCGGTTAAGGTTTCTATGACTTCTGTTAGTTATTAATTCGGTTAATTTTTATGTCTTCTATTAATCCGCATGCAATAGTTGTAGAATTATCAACAATTTAAAAGTTTAAGTAGCGAGTTAAGCCTAACGAAACGAACCGCCGCTTGTTTTCATTTGAAACGCAGAAGAATAGTGAATTAAGTCAGTTTCTGCACCTTCAATGTCATTTTGCCGAATGGGACCGAAAGCAAACTTTCAATTTTGTTCACCGAAAAATCTACCTGCTTACCCGCTGGCCTAATTGTTTGTTTTTGTGCAGAAACTCTAATTTTAATTGTAATTTTTTTAACTGTGTTAACCGTATTTTTTTTTTTTTTTTAATTTATTTTTATTTATTTTTTTTTTTTTTATGTTTTTCTGTATTTAACAATTTTTAATTAAGTGTTTTAAGTTTTTATGTGTTTTTCCTTTGCCGCGAAGGGAGAACTGAGTTAATTGAATGAGATATAGATCTCTAATGAAATTCGAGGAAATGAGTTTGAATAAATGCAGAAAAAAAAAAAAAAAAAAAATGTGTATAATTTAATAGGCTCTACAAGGAAGTCATATTGTAAAGTCTTTCTCTTTTGTCTCCACATACACTAGAATAGATCCTATAATGACCTGGAGACTTCTCGCATAGGCGTGAAATAAACTACTGATTCAGACGAAGGGTAAAATTAACCCTTTATTAATTCCAAAATAGTTAACAGAAAGGCACGGTCTTCGTGTATTACAAAAGCACCGTCAACTTGCTGTGAAAAACTAAAACGTAGAATATAGTTGAGTCAAACTTAAAATAAATTGCGCAAAATAGCACTTGTTACGCTTAAGAGGAGGTTTCACAAGAACCTAACCGGCGTGAGGGAAAATCTGATAAGGCCAAAAGTCTTACTAGCGTAACAGCGAAATAACAGGTGACAGGAAGTCCAGACATCCGGAAGGCTTACATAGACTAATCGGGTATCGTCCGAATCCCGCAACTATCTGAAGCTACAATCCGAAAACAATACAAGGGCAAAGTACATAGCCATACAGGGGCAAAATATAGATTTTTCTACATGCGGAATTAAACATTTTCCTGGCTACATCGCATGTTAACACATTGCTACACATACTCGCTACATTATACATTTCATAATATGCATTGTGTTGATCATTGCACTGTACTTAAGACATATTCACAACTCAATGCTACACTTAATACACTATATATTCTTTGCAACATAGTATTCTTGACAGCGAAATAACAACGAAACTTGCGCTTGGCTAGCGAAACACGCTCTGAAAAACTCGTTTAAATATGAACTTCACTTAACTTTAAATTTACATTCTAGCGAGAGAATGTAAGGGGAAGTTGAGAAGGAATAGCTATCAAACTTAAAATAAAGAAGAATAGCTATCAAACTTAAAATAAATTTGTTATGCAAAGTATGGAAAACCCTACAATAATGGTGCGTACATCAGATTTTTTTTTTCTTCTTGTTTCAATACTACATTTTGCGCTAGATTAGCTATCATCAGTTTGATATCATCTTTATGAAATGCCTGGTTGATAGAGTTTGACCTATTACACTGCTCGCTGCAATTCGTTAGTTATCTTGCAGACAAAAAATTTCATTTCGTTTGGTGAATGTTCGTTTACCATCTGCTTCATTTCTCCAAATTCAGCTTTTATGTTTCCTGATATGTAAGAACGCGTTTTTCTTTGCCCTGCTTCATTGAGAGAAGCATGTCTAGTCTCCTTTTTCTTCGCTTTAAAGATCGTTTCTTTATTCATAGGACTTTTTAGGAAATCTGGGTGCGAAAACTAGTTTTTCATAAAAGAATTGTCATAAACTGAAAATTCAGCTACTATATTCTACTGGCAAACTAATTTTTCTAATTAATTCTAATTTCTAAATTCATTCTAAAGCTAGGAACTTTTCTAGCTCTCGGAGCAGTATTTACATAGTGCTAATTAGCGACGAGTCAAGTGAATCACGGGGTTTTGGAAGCTTCGGAAGAAATCGATCGCCATAGCCTGTGAGGAGTGTATTTGCCTATATCTTGCTTTCTACTTCAGCAGTGTTTGAAATTTAAACATTTTTGTACTCAGAATTGAAAGAGTTGCGCTTATACGTAAGAAATAAATTCCGTGTACAAATCACGTTGCGGCAAATGCAAAATAAACTTAAAATTATCACCTTGAAAGCAGCAAATGAATAAAAAGGTAAGTAAGAAAAAAAAGAGTCTGAAAGCTTTCATATTTTATATTACGCCCAAAGGGGCGTTTTTTTTAACGTTTTGTGTGTTACCTTTATTTATCATGTTCATGTTTTAAATATTATGTTCTTCGTACTTAAACCATAAAGATAAATTCAACAGCAATATCACGAAATATTTAAAAGAAGATATCTTTAGAATTTCTGATACAGTCTCGCGCGCTGGAGATAAAAATGTTTTTTCCCCCTTCCCCGTACAGTATTGCCATTGCTCGCTTTGAAATCGCTGAGTTTCTTAATAAAAAAACTCATTAATGCTTTATAGAATATGAAATGGATAATAAAACAAATTCCAAATTTAGATTTCCAGATGCCCATATTCGGGTGGAGACATACGCTATTCAGAATTTAATGGCTCCAGGCAGGGCCGGAACGAGGGTGAGGCAGGTGAGCCACTTGCCTCAGGTGTACAAATAGAAGGAACGCAAATCAGCTATTCGATCAAAAATTCAGAAAGTTACTTTTAAAATTTATGATTTTAACATTTAATATCGGAACACAGTAGTAAATATGAAAAGAATTTTGTGTTATAAACAAGTCAGATAAAAAAAAAAAAAAAAAAAAAAAAAAAAAACTAAGTAGTTTATCCTTAAAAGACATGAGCTTTCACAGTAGTGTATATAATATTTTTGAACATTAAAATTTGTTATTGAAAGTAGCTTTAAGTTTGACTCCAGCTCTTTACTTAGTCACAACAAACTTGCCAAAGTCCACTAACTGAACATAGACAGTGACTAAACTGATGAGTTTTGCAATTTCATAAACTCCTTCTACGTACGTATTAGCATCGGAAGAATAAACAAGGGTGATTGAAAATGAAATTTACCATATTAGTTATTGCCCTTTTTTTCTTTTCTTTTTAGTTTAAAGAGGGACTATAGTTTTCGTTTTGCAATTTTGTGTCGAATCACTCTGAATGTCCGTTTCATTTTTCAAACTGTTGCCACCAAATACTATTGACCTGTATTATATCTGAAGAAATTAAATAATGAAAAATCTGCATAAATGCATGTATATTTCTCGCATTGTTATTAAACAACGGTATATAGAACTATCGAATTTTAAATGACGAAATCCTACTGCGAATTTGGGCAAATGGAAGCCCAAAATTTGAAATTTGCAATTTGTTTTATGATCAATTTCATATTTTGTAAATCTTTAACGAATTTTTGATTAACAAACTCAAGGATTTCATAGCGAGCAATGGCAACTTTGTACAGAAAAAACATTTCTATCTCCAGCTCGTGAGACTGTGTATCGGAAATTCTAAAGATATGCTCAATTTAAAATTATTTTGCGATAGTGCTCTTTTTTTCGAATTGAATTTTATGGTTTAAATGAGAAAAACGTAATATTTAATAAATAAAGTTAACAAACAAAATGTTAAAAAAACGCCACCCTTTGGACGTAATTTAATATCTGAAACCTTTCAGATTTTTTTTGGGCCATTTTTTCCCTTTTTTTCAAAAAATCAACCGCTTTACCAAACTGAAGTATGTTAATATTTTTTGGCACTGTTCAGAAGAATTATAATTTTTTTTGTACCTTCGACGAGTAGATGGGATGCACTTATGTCCATTTTGAAAACGACATTAAAAGGTCTTACGGATACACGATGGTCATCAAGAGCAAATGCAGTTAAAGAATTAGATCTACAAATAACAGACAAACATAGATTATTGAAAGATACGGCATTAAATCACGAATCTTTGCAATGGGCTGAAAATAACAGCATTTTGAAATAAATCAATTTTATATTGTTATGTATCTTATCTGCGTGGAGTTTAACCTGAAAGAAATCGAAAAATAAAGCCTTGAAATCAAATACTATAACTGTCTATATAACCGCACGCTTAATAGAGAGACTATGTCTTTCATTACAGGAAATGAGAGAAAATATTTCTCAATGCATTTTTGAAAAATGTAAAACTTGGCCTTTAGAGATGAATGTACGTATTATCAGAATGTGAAGAGAAATGAAAGAGAAAAGAAAATAAATCAAATCGTGAGGGATCAGTTGATATAAATTGTAGTTTTCCATAATTTTCTTAAAATAGAAATTGAGGAAGTATTCGCCGTTTTAATTTCATAATCGAAATGGCGATACGAAACGTTAAATGAAATCTCTTTCGATTTTCAGTTTCTAACTGATGAACAATTAATGTCATTAGATTTAAGTAATTTAAAGGCAGCAGCTTATAACTTGCACTTAAATATCCGAATGATATGAACGCTGAAGAAATTTAGACAAAAATACCTAGTTTTAAAAACCACGCTACTTTAATAATTCCGGACACAAAAGCTGCCACAAACTTAGAACTTTTAAAAATAATTTATGATTACAATTTAGTTCAGTCCTATCCGAATTTGGAAGCAGCGTTAAGAATTTTTTTAACGTTGCCAGTTACTGTAACTAATGGCGAAAGAAGCTTTAGCAAATTAAAAATAATAAAGAACTATATGAGATCTTCACTAGGCCAAGGAAAACTTTCAAACAAATTATAGATATGCTTGAAAAGTTCATGCCATAAATTTTTGAGCAGATGTTTTATTTATACTTAATATTATTTGCCATTTCTCAAAAAGCATATTTTTAACGTTTTCCATTTCAAAATTGTTAATCATTATATATGTTTCACTTTGTGTAATATACAAAGTTATAATTAAATATTACTGTAAGAGTTATTGTATTTTCACTAGAAATATTTACTTTTAATAAGCATAATATATATATAAATATAGTTAATTTGTTTTATATATATGATTATATATATATATAGGCAATAATCATAAATATATATATATATATTAAAGACATAAAATAAGAAATTTATAACTAATGTTTCACAAAGACGAAAATTTTTGAAATTCATAATTAATGAATTTCAAATAATCTAATAAATGCAATAAAGAATTTAATAAATGCAAAAAACCAAAACTTTTAAACAATAACTATTGTACAATGTTATGATTTTTAAAGCATTATTTCGTATTATTTATTTATTCTACCCCCTCCCCCACAAATAGCTAAATAAATAATCTTGCATTGTGTACAGGGGCGCACATTTACCGATTTGCCTCAGGTGAAAAATATGTAGGCACGGCTCTGGTTCTAGGTACCGTTGCTCTAGGTACAATGCGAGAAACATATATACATTTATGCAAATTTTTCATTATTTAATTTCTTTAAATATAATATAGGGCTGTAATATTTGGTAGCAACAATTTAAAAAGTGATTCGCCGTTTATAGTGAATCAACGCAAACTGCCAAAAGGAAATTAATAGCCCTTCTGGGCTAACGCCCTTTGAGCTAAGAATACACAGTATTATAAAAATGTAATGGAAGTGATTTAAATATTTACACATATTTTTTTTTTCTTTGAGAACATACAGACTCCCCGTGCACCACATATGTACAATAAGGGGCTTACAGAAGTAAGTTAACTAGAACATTAAAGGTAACATGTATAAAAAAACATTAAAAATTACACGCATAAATAAAGCGAACAAAAGCAGAGAACAGCAGTCTGGACTTCAAGAAAACAGATAAGTTCACTGGCCAAGTCACTCCGAACATTTTCAAATCGTTCTGTAAGCATAATCTAGGACCATCAAATGTAGGGCACGAGAAAATCAAATGTTCCACATCCTGAGAAACTCTTTTTGAACATTCACATAAATTGTTTGATCGTAGATTAAAACGAAACAGATAACTTGCAAATTTACCGTGACCAGATAAAAACTGAGACACTTTAAAATTTAACGAGAGGAAAGACTCGGAATTCAGTCTATGGTAAATAGAAGGAAGGAACTTTTTGGCGACTTCAGCATTACAAGATGAAATGTATTCCTCATTCCACATAGCTAAAAGCTTTTTATAATGAAAGTACTTCCAATAACTCTTTGGAATGCTAATGTTGATATCAATGGGTAAATTTAAGGCATCTTTAGCTAAGAAATCAGCTCTTTCATTTCCGTAGAAACCATGATGAGCACGCACATAAGCAAAGCAGATATCAATACCTCTAATTCTAAGTGAACTAACAGTTACTAGGGTTTCGATAACTAATTTATCGCAGCTGGTAATACTGTTCAAACGTTGAAGAGAAGAAAGAGAATCAGAACAAATAAGGTACTTTGAGGATGTTATCCCATGATCCTGGATCCATTTGACGGCAAGATAAATGCACAGAAGTTCTGCTTGAAAAACTGTACATTCATTCCGTATACGGTGTCTAAGAAACAAATCTCGGAATGGCCTTCAAAAAGAACAAATGCAAGGCCAACCTTGTTGTTCAGCTTGCTGCCATCTGTAAAGAAAACCATATGAAAACTTATTTCAGCAGTCTCTTTATAATCGCAGAAATTTATGGGTTCTAAAGAAGCGGGATGAGGAAGATCAGTGAAGGGGACAATTCCATTAATACAGTCTTCCGAAGCATGAATTGCCAATGACTCAAAAATATTATTCTTATATGCAATTTCAAAATCAATAGGCGGAACTCCTGCAAGAACAAAAGTAGCCTCATAGCTTAAGGTTCTATAACCACTAATAATACGAAGAAGAATTATCCGTTGAATCTTTCTTAAATTTCTTTTGTTAACCTTCTTTGCAAGAACTTGTCCCCAATCACGACAGCCGTACGAAATGAAAGGTACAATACACTGCTTATACATGAGTTTCTTAACATCGTAGCTTACTCCAAAAGTATTTTTGGCAATTCGGTGAAAGCCATTAATAATTTTTTCACATTTAGCAGAAAGGAATTCAATGTGTTTTTTCCATGTTAATTTTTGGTCAAGAATGACACCAAGATACTTAACATTTTCTACAAATTCCAACGGAGAATTATCGAGCATCAAAGAAGCAATATTGTGTTCATCAGACGTACTGGGAACAAGCATAGCTTTACTTTTTGAAGGATTGTGAGTTTATGAGAAATCGCCCAACTGGAGACAAAATCTAGAACTTCTTGTGCTCTCAAAAGAATATTATTCAAAATCCTTTCTTGGAAAATTAATAGTAAGTCGTCTGGAAACGCAATTTTTAAACAACCGTCGAGATGACTTAAAAGATCATTTATGATTATGTTCCAAAGAGTAGGTCCGGATACAGAGACTTGAGGACAGCCTTTTTCTAGAGAATAAACCTTAGCTTCGTTCCCAAGCTGAAGCTCAGCAGTCCTCTCGCTCAAGAAGCTTTTAAGAAGGTAATAGATATTATGTGGTATACCAGCATCTTTTAAAATTTTTAAGATGGATGGCCACCAAGCATTATCAAAAGCTCCTTTGAAATCCAGAAAATAAGAAGTGTAGTATACTTCATTTTCTTTGCACACTGCAAGATATTACAAAGGCGAATAATGGCGTCTTCAGCGGACTTCCGAGGAGTAAATCCGAACTGAGAATCATTATAAAAGCATTTTTGTCTCAAATACCAATTTATTCTGTTAATGAAGAGAGTTTCAAGACATTTTCCCAAAGTAGGCAAAAGACTAATGCATCTAACATTATCAAGATAAGGGGTTCTTGTATCTAAAGTTTTAGGACTTAAAACAACCCGAGCTCTTTTCCATTGTGCTGGAAAAATTGCTAATTGTAAACAAAGGTTGAAACGTCTGTGTAGAAATGTGCTATCCACCGCATGAAAGTGCTGTACAATTTCATTAGAAAGAGAGTTAAGCCCAGGTGATTTGTTCTTCTTGAGATTTTTAATAACACTGTTAACTTCTGAAGTAGAGAACGGACAGTCCATAAAAGAAGTACAAGGTCCATCAGACTCAGTGCGCATAGTTCTATGAGAATTTCTATCATCACGCGCATTATCTCTTGGGAAATTCTTGCAATATCTACGCATTTTTTAAAAAATAATGAGAACATAAATTTAGCACTTTTTTGAGAGAGGAAACCTGAGCTCGTGAGGAGCGTATTTGATTATTAGTATAGGACGTTATAATTTCAACGGTCACTGTCGTTCAAATTATAGTGCGCTAATGCCCTGCAATACCCGATTTCTTCGAAAACACCCATTTTTTGGCTTTCTCTCGCATTTACTACATTTATTTTAGAAGTAATGAATAGTTTTACATTCGTGAAACTTACTTCATATACAATTTGATTAGAATATCGCATGTATGCTCTTGGTCTTGATCTCGCTAACAGCGACAGATAGTAGTCAGTAATTGTTAGTTTTAATAATAATAACCTTGATATTTTATTTTCGATACGTTCATAATATAAGCCACATAATAACTGTTTAAAATCATTTATTTAAATTATGTTTAAATTTTTTTATGTTTATCACTTGTTTTCATGTATTCCCCAGTGATTAATGATTTTTCCCCACTTAATAATCTGTAGGTAGCAGTATAAGTTGACTGTAAAGAATCAAAATCATACATAATTACACTTTGAAGCTTCTATGTCTGTTTCGAATTTATAAATGTATATAGATTAACTGTTTGCAGCTTTAAGACTGACAATGCGTAACAATAATATTTGCTTTTGTGTTAAATAAATATTCTGATTACGAAAAGAGCATCCTTTTCGAGAGTCTATAATTTGCTTATCAGAAATAAATAGTCACGCTTTCAACTTATATTTAAGTTTCGTATGAATTTTATAAACAAGTTTGCGTCTTAATGTATTTTTTTCAAGAATGATTATATTTCAAAGCCGAATAATATTGCAGTATCTATAATACAGACAAAATGCTTATTACAGACTTCTAGATATGCTATTAATATTAATTTAGAAGTCAAAAATGTATTCTTTTGAATAATGTATTTTACAGAATGTTAAAAATTTATTTACCCTCTGAAAATAAACATTTATAATTTATTCTTAAAATATTCTGTTAAATTCAAATTGATACTAAGAAAATAATCAACAGTGCAAAGACTCTTACAAAATTTTAAGTCGAATACTATGGCGCGTTACGGTAACGGTTTAATTTATGCATGTAGTTAATGGCATATTACAAATCGTAAATGCCACACTTTAAAGATATTTGTAGAAATGCAACGGTGTGTTTGTTGAATAAATAAATATTGAAACCTCCATCTATCAATAAAATAGTAACCAACTAATATCACAAAGTATGAAACACAATCCTTAATTTAGAAAACATTTTTAAAACTAGCATTTCTTTAAACATGCGATGAATCGTAACGCAGCAAAATGGAAAAAAATTACAATTTTTAAAAATTTAATTTTGTACTATTTGCATTTACCTTCTTTTATCATAACAAGCTATGATAAAAGGCGATACTACACCAGACAGCTAGAAATATCAACTAAAAATGTGACTGAAAAAGTTTAGTTTGGTTAAGGAAAAGCAATTCAGAGACTGTCTGCCTACATGGGACTGTCTGGTGAAGAAGACCTACGTGGAAGTCTTTTTAAAGGAAACTGACTCCCATCCATGTTAGACCTTATTTTATTGTAACCAATTTTTTTTAGTTCAAGAAACTTTCTATTCCCTTCTGACTTTAATTTCCTGCCAGGATGTATATTTAATGATGTATATGCAAATCTAAGTGAGTTCGGAAAGAGTTTTTAAGCAGCGGTTTTTTTAAAAGTTAGCAGTAGGAGAGTTAGTTCTGAATTTATGCCACGTGTTTAAAGTAGCTAACTATTTGATTTAGATTATATTGATATTCTAGGCTTGTCTTCGCTGTGTACAGCCGTTTTGGCTGTTTAGGTAAAGAAGGAGCCAATCGTCTAGCATATTTTTACTTTTTTGTGACTGTAGACTGTACATTCTATTTTCTGTTCAAGTTACTTAGTAGTGGTTAAATTGTGTGCACCGAATGATTGCGTTTTTGTTCAGTTTCGTTAAAATGAAAAGTTTATTATAACCTTCTTCTGCACTCATCTCTTCTTTCAAGATCTAGCAAAAATTCACTCCCTCGTTTTTAAGTCGCGTCTTACCAGTTGATGATTCCCAGATACACAAGAAGACTCTACAGTTACACACATGGAAGGAAAAACGAAAAACTCTCATTCAGCAACCTGTTCACCGAGATTTAAATTTCGGTCATGTTACCAAGGTTTAGTGATCTATCCACTGGACCACTGGTGGGTCAAACATTCTAAGGAAAAGTGATTCGTATTCATATTTCACGTGGGAAAAACCCCAAATATGCCTATGCACCAAGTCCGTTCGCCAGGGTTCAAACTCAGATCGAGCTACCAGTGTTTAGCAGTATTATCCAGTCGACTATTAGTGGGGTTGTCATCTGCTGACGATCTCTTTATGATTTTTATTAATTTAGCAAGAAAATCAGCAAATTCAACTTTTCAAATTGCCTTTTGCAACATAATATTAGACACGATAAAAAGGCCAGTGATTGTTGTAGGTTCTTTGCTTGATTGAGTATCGGCAAGCATATGAGAGATATTTGCTTAAGAAGAAAGTTGCTTTCAGGAAGAACATCCGAAGGGCGGCTGGTTGTTATTTATATTACACAAAGGAAAAACTACATACAACCAGCTTATTTACATACTGAAACATACATACAACCAGCTTATTTAGTAGAATTCGAATGTAAGAGTGATTGTAACAATGGTTTTCAGAAAGGTGTTTCATGAAGTGGATAACTAGCGACTATAAATGCCGAAAAAATGTGTGAAAGTTCAGTGACTGCAGCTGCAGAACTGAAGCATGGATTTTAAAGCTTCACTTAGAAAAGACAGAATGAGATTATTTACAGAACACTTATCAGCATTTCGTTGATGTGAGTACCTTTGTAAAATGTATCTTCATGCACTTGTTTTCGGTTTTGAATTTATTTTCCCTTTATATTTTGTTAGAGGAAAAGAGATTCGTGATGAATGTAACTACAACTGAATCCATGTGCCCAATAAAATTTAATGTTAAGCACATTTCTATTAATTTTACTGCCACAAAAATGCTATTATTATGAAATTTGTATATTTTCATAATATACAAATTGAAATCAATTGATCATTGATTTTGGATGGTCATGTATCTCGTGCTCTTTGCATTGTCGGCTATTCAACAGCCGTATCTTAATTTAAATTATCCAGTTTTATCAAAATTTGATTTTGCTGTATTCGAAAGCAAGCTCTTGAGAAAAGTTTCAGAAATTTCAACTAATGATCTTTTGTTAGATGCGAGTATACTTTTTTGTGAATAGATTTATTTTGGGAAATGATGTCATGTAGCCTGCGAATTTAGAACGAGTAATAAGCTATGTAAACCACTTAGTGGAATATTATGTGCTTTTTCGTGTTTCAGTTTTTTTTTTTTTTTTTTTTTTTTTTTTTTTTTTTTGTTCCATACGATGATTCTTCCAGAAAACAAGACATTATTACGCTAACTTTTGATTTTGCATCTTTTGAAATACGAAAAAAAAATAAAATAAAATAAAATAAATAAAGCAATCATTTGGGTGATTTTGAGTGGGAATGTTGAGTGTTTTTCTGAAAAAAATTCGCTTTGCTAATTGGAATATATATATATATAAAAAAAAAAAAAAAAAAAAAATTCGATTCAGTGAAAATCATGAAAGTACGACCGATACATTATTGACAAAAAGAGACGTTTTAGCGGAGTCTTTTATTATGTTTCTTTTTATTTAATTGCTCTACATTACTTTAAGTTTCACTTATGAGCTATTTAATTATTTTTCAGGGAGAATGATTGATAAACTATAAACTGCTCTGCTCTATATCGGTAAATTGTCGAACCATAAATCATTATGATCTATAACTTTGAAAATTATTATTATTGTTATTTATTATTATTATTTTTATGACTATTTATTTAAGAGGTACTTTTCCATTTCGCTGGCGCAGATCTCGCCAAGCAGAATTTATTGGCGACAACATATAGGCATAAAAGTGTGTAAATAATCTGCAAATCCCGCCAAGCAGACTTTATTGACGACAACACACAATATACACAAAAAAAAGTTCTAATTCTTAGAACAAACGTTAGTTCTAAGAATTGTTTACTTTGCAGGCATAAACATTTCAATATTTAAAATTTAAAAAAACATTAAATTAAAAATTTTTTCAAATGGGTCTTGCGTTTCCCTTCTAAACATAAATTAACTTTTCTGATGATTACGTGCCGTTTCTCTGTGCTTCTTATTTCGCCATTTGGCGCAACCCCATAGTCTTTCTGTATTTTGTGTGTGCGTTTCAGTTTCCAGATCGTTAAAATTGTATTTATAGTTTACTTTGAAATGTTCAAAACTTTCCTCTTCCAGTTTTTCAGTGCGGTATGATTTCCACGAATTTCGAAATTTTCCTTAATTACTTCTAATATAATGCTCATGGATCGCTTTAGCAGCTTCACAAGGAAACATTCGTTTGTTTCAAGGGAAGCTTCACCAAAGATCCACTGTTCCATTCTAATATCGTTCCGTGACTGATTTTTACACCATTGAATTGAGGATAATTCTTTGCTCCAACCATAAATAAACCTCATGCACTTCAAGAAACTCAATGTCGATGACTCAAACTATGCGCCTTTCCGGATACTTCTTTTACTGCGACAAGTCGAACAGTTGCAGCGCCACTGAGCTTCGTTTCCGAAATAAAATTTCATTCATGATTATTATAACAAGTAGCAATTTTCGATAAAAGCCTTTCGCCTGAAAGATTGGTTCATTGGTTTTTCATCCATTTTTAACGCATTAGGGAAAAGACGTGACTGATAAAAAATGTTCGCGACTTATTTTGAAAATGTGGCGGTAAAAGGTTACTAGCTGGGACATGCTGTTTGGCGTCAGTTGTCTCAAATTTGGCGACTCTATCGCCTGCGCCGGGGAAATGGAAAAGTACCATTTAATATTATTATTTTATTTATTATTGTTATTTTTATTATTACTTATTTTGTCCCCAGATTTCGCAAAAAATCGCCAATTTTGGCGATATTTTAGTCCGGTCCTTGTATCACCGTAATAAGTATTGAAATTGAATAAATGTAATTAACCACTATGTTAGCTGTAACCGTAATTCCACCCTCATATTGCTTTCCAGTAATTTCGAGAAGCAGAAAGCACTATAGATATCTCAGCGGCCGGTTGAAAACTATTTAAGGTCGAAGAGAGAGCATCTGCTCTCAGTTGTTTAATTAGCTTCTGTTGTTATCGTTGCGAGTTCAGCGTGAGAGCGGATTATATTTCTTTTTAGATGCGCTTTGCATTGCGTTGTGTTTAACATTCTTAGTAGTTTGAAGTGTAACTACTGATTATACTGTGCGATACTGTGAAAACCTGTACGAATATTTCTGCGGAAAATTCCAGAATTCTGAACTATTTCTTTCGATAAAACTAAATTTTTATTAACCTATTATCGGACGTGCATTCAATCCCTTACCAACCCGTACGCACAGAAAAGTATAATATTATTCTATGGTTTTAATAATTATTTTTCTAATTATTTACGTATAGTCCTAAATGTCTTACTGTTCTTTGTTTTATGAATAGCAGTAAATGCAATACTAAGAGTATATTTTGTTTTAAATTTTGCTCTCAAAAATTTATTTATTTATTTATTTATGTACAGCGTGGCCGTCAGAATAAAATGCGTTTTTAAAACGGCCCACGGAGTCTTTTTGAGTTGGACTAGCATACTTTAGGGTATATAATTTTGCTTTTACGCTGCATATTTTTTTTCTTTAGGCGGTGAATGGAAAGTCATATAACTTTGACCTGCTTCGTCGTTCTGGTTTATTTCATGTGGTATCGGCGGTTATTTTCTGCGGCTTTTCTGCGCATATTAGAACTCTTTTTTTTAACTCTTTCTCTTCTTAGTTGAGTGTAGGAAACTATTTGCTAATTATATAAAGGAAAAAAAACCCGGAAGCTGTAATATTTTGTATTACGTCCAAAAGGGGCGTTTCTTTCATTTACACACACATTATACGTTCCGAGAACTGTTTCGATAGCATTTGCACTAACGTTCCTTTGAGATAAAGTATTTAAAAACGGTATATCTTTATAATTTCCTATAGATAAATTTTTTTATTCCGTATAGTATTGCCATTCCTCGCTTTCAAATCGATGAGTTTTTTAATCAAAAATTCAATAAAGTTTTATAAAATATTAAATAAATAGTAAAAAAAATTCTAAATTCAAAATTAGGGCTACCAGATGTTCATATTTGGATGGAGGACTGTATTATTCAAAATTTGATGGCTCCAGGTGCAGTTTGGTTTTTCACATTGCGAGAAATAGCCATATATTCATGCAGATTATTCATTATTTAATTTCTTTAATTCAGAGCGATAATATTTGGTGGCAACAATTTGAAAAGTGATTTCTTGCAAAATGCCGAGACTAGTAGCTCTTATAAGCTAACATGTGTTTGGGCTAGTAACTACAAGAAATACGCCCAAAAATTAAGAAATATATTTACAAATTACTAAAAAGTATAATATGAAGGAAACTATCCTAATTTGAAAGACAGCTTTACTTGATTCACTGCTTAAAATGGAATGTACCTATATACACATTTCAACAGATATTTACTAATAAAAAGTACTACAATACATTTATTCCAACTGAGAGTAAAACGGAAATAATAAAAGGTACGAATATTAATTAATGTGAAATCTCTTTTAAATGCATGTATATTATAACTGGAAATTTGATTTAATCAATAATATCAGCAAAAAGACTGAAATCCCTTAGATCAACTAAGTTATTTTCAGATAAAATAATTCATATTCCTAAAATTACTTAAGTTAGTCAAATACATTGAAATAGCATTAACTGTTGAATGCACAAAAAGTAACATTATCAAAGAAAATTCATTAAACAAAAGTGTACTTCATTATGCGGTCTTAATTTACTTAGTAAACTATGGGAGCTTCTTTCTATGCAGACACATTTTGTGTCAGTATCCAATTTTCTCAACTAAGCTACATGAAAAATATTTACGCTCCTAATATTCTAATTAAGAGCACTCATGTGTAAGCTTTTTTAATTATTAACTTACATTCAATATGTCTATTTGAATTGAAATTAATAAAAAGCATAAAAGAAGATCTGAAATTCTTGTAAAAGGGAAAGCTAATTTAAAGCATTATATAAATAGCTTAGTTGTAATTAAGGTAAAAGCATTTGTTTAAACTGTGTGCATTACAGATTTATGATGTTTTTCAGATTTTATTTTAATATGGTGAAAAAAATGCTAGGGAGCTTTTGATTTTGAAACAGAGGAAGTTTATACTTTTTTCATTCATTTCCTGTTGCCATAAATGAGTGAATTTTGGGATCGATTCAAATCATAGCAAACATGCTTCATTTTAAATTACAGTTATGAAATGTATAGTAGGGTGGATCGAAAAAATACTTTTTCTTATTTTAAACTATCGCTATATCCCAAAATGTTGCCTAGCTGTACAAAATGAAATAAAAAGTTTTTAAATGAAAATATATCTTCATTCCGTTCATCGCACTGAAACGTCTAAAATATGGGTAAATTTGGCTGATTTTCATCATTTCTCTTACAATCACTAAATTCACTTCTACCATAATGTGAATTTGGGGGCATGAGGTACAAGAAGAAAGTTAAAAATCTGTACTTTCAAAAAAAAGTTATTGTTTGCATGCAAAGCCCGGAAAACACTTTTTTTTAATACTAATATTTCGCAATTTCTGATAATTTTACTTTTTCATTTTTTTATTAAAGAAAACGATGAATATATTTATCATTTTTTATTTTATTATTCAAAATAGTACACCTTAAAGTGTTCTCTGTTTCAAATTTCTGGCATAATAAATCTTGATAGGAGGGTCGTTCTAAAGAAGCCATTTCTTGCGTCAGCCCGACAAACATTTTTAGATGCTTCGATAACAAGTTTAACGGAACATTCTACAGCCTAGGCGTAACACAGGAAGCTTTAATAATCCGGTTGCAGAGGCGATGGGCCTGTCCTTAATAGAGTTTCGATATCCCCAACCGTTATGTTCCCTAACAGAGAGTAGGAGCGATATTGCAACTATCACACCAAATCACGTTGACATAGTCTTTTGCCTTGAAGTTGAGTTTAAGCGTGGTGAAGTTTCAAACAGTTTTTCTTCGAAAAACTATCTAGCTTTCAACAGTTAGGCGGAGCCTTAGTTCTCTGATATGTCTGATGTCGCACACGGGAAATTCACATTTGAAAAGACCAACTACAATCAATATGCCAGCATGGTTCAAGAACACAATTAAGAATAAATATGAGCTCAGCCGCATTACAGACTGCACTACCATTGCTAAAAGCATTGCTGACAATGCTTGCAATTGACTTCTTTCCTTGAAGACTGGACTTGGAGAAATCTGGAGTGACTTCTTTCCTTGGACACCATGCCGTCAGCAGCCTGATCTGTACATATATTGATTTACTTAATGTCTTGTGTTTTTGTTTTTTGTTTTGCTGTTTTTAATTATATTTAATATTATGACTAATCCAGAACTCATTTAATGTATTCCACAATTTGTAATGTATTTGGTCATCTTTACATCTGTACCTGATTTTATAGCACATCCTTAATATAACTGTATGCCTAACATGTACGATAATAGTGGAATGTGTTCCGCTTAGTCTCAGCAGTCCCCACCATGCACCTTCTTCCCATGTTTTGGTTCTCACTTCAATGTTCCTCGTTTCGTGGCCAATCCCCGGAGGACACAGTGCTAAGCTCTTTATTTATATTTATTCATGTATTTTTAAAATTCCATCGACGGGATCCAACAGGCTGAAAAGCACCTAACCCAGTGGGCCAGCTGTTCCGTCGATGGTGAAAAGAAAGAAAGTTCTCTGATATATCTTTTTCCATGCGCAATCTTAGCAAGGATCAAATTTTCGAGATGAGTAAAGAAAGTGTGAATTACTGGGAAAGATGGAATGAAGTCCATTCAATGACTGAGTTGATGAATTGCAGTAAATTTTGAGTTAGATATCGTAATGTCTTCGAACCGTCTGTGAAAGTTTTGCTGGTTTCGATTTTTTACGAGAGAAGTATTAAACAATTCAAAATGAAACGCCTAACTTCATCAGTACTTTTTTCTAGCTCATGTAAAGTCTGAGAACTCGTTCTGCTGTCCTCTTGAATGTGAAAGCGGATTAGGATCATAAGTTGCACCTGACATTATGGCAACAGAAATATCAAACAAGCAAAACTGAATCTTGTTCCACACTTTTTCAGTCGGCTTCAAGAATGAAGAATTTATCAACTTCAAAGCGAAGTAGTGGAAGTTCTGAACAACCAAGGTAGTTGTTTTCTGATCGATTCACTGAAGGATTTGGGCCCTGTGATAGCACCATCAAAGGGATGAAATAGGTGACGGAGCTGCAGTTCGTTGACGAATGGTTTCCCAACGTTCAATTCGATCAGGTGGATAATATCATTTTTCAAAACAGTATTAATTACAGTTCTATCGCTCCCTGTTACATCAAGTTCTTCAAATGATTTGGTTTAGTTTATGTGATTATGGCAAAGCCTGAAGGGCTATCTACCTGAGGGGAGAGATGCCTTCGTGCTGGACGTTCTAAGGAAAATTGGCTCGTATACATGTTACACATGGGGAAAAACACGAAAACGCCCATGCAGCCAGCCCTTTCACGAGATTCGAGCCTCAGACCGAACTACCAGTGTTCAGCGGTATTACCGCTCGGCCGCTGGTGGGCACTCTTCAAACGAAATCACATATGTAGTAAAATAGGGAATTATGGTAGAAGCTATAATTTTAACAAGTCCTGTAGAGTTAGAAATATGTCCGATGCATTCTGATTCTAGTTCTTGTATAAGGGAATAATAGTCCTCTTTTTCAATTTTTCTAAGACCTTGTAGGGATTTATATTTATTTTCACGAACAAGTTAAGCTTAATTTTAAGCTTTCCTATGAGCCTTCATTCCCCTAATTGTTAATGCCAAAATATTACAATTAGGTAGCGCACATGAAGTAATCCAAATTCTACCTTGAGGAGAAAAGGTTAAAAAACCGAGTTCTAGAAGGGAAATTTAGAGAGTTTGGGCAAGCGATGTACTTTTGTAGCTTGAGCTTCTGGTCCTGCATTTATTGCTGATTAACGTGGCATAACAGCTATTACTTTGCTGCCTCTAGATTTTGATGGTGTTTTAGGTAACAAGATTATCTGGCCCCTGTAGTGTAATTCTACTACTTGTTAGTATCTCCGAAATTTTAGTTTAGTTCTTTTCATTTAAGTTACCGCCCGAGTGAGGCGTAGTGTGTTAGCGCCACGCCTACTCACTGTCAAATTAAAATTGTTAATAAAGGGTTCCTTTTACCTTTCTCCTGTGTCGTTCCTGCATATAATTCAGCTGTCACATCAGAAGATAAACAAGTAAATATTACAACTCATTGAATTAATTGTTTAATTACATTGTGTCTTTCCTTCCATCAAAGTATAGACCACGTAGCTTGTCCTTAAGGGATTGATTCTGCATATCATTTCTGTTAATAAAAGTTCTCACTTTTCTTAATTTGTTTTTGTGAAAGGCTTGAGAATTGTCCGAATCGTTACCACATACATAGTTGCATAATACTTACATGATACTTACAATTACACAATGTAATTACATGATATTTGATTATTATATTCACCGTTTGAAAAGGTTTGTAACAAAAATTACGAAATACTACTATTTGAAAAAATGTGTTTTTTATAACTTTTTACACAAGTAATAAATAATTTGAAAGGACTAATTTTAAACTTTTTCATGTTCCTCGTGCACCAAAATAAGTGATAGAGTCTTGTAAAGACCTTAGAATAACTAATAGTGTCTCAGAATAAATAATGGGCAGAAACAGCATAACGCTATAGGTCCAATAAGTATCTGTATCGTTATCCTGTTTTGATAGTAGTGAATTTAGTAGCTACCAAAAATTAATGACAAACATCAATTCCGGGCAAGACTTCCTTACAAAAAAATCTTGGAGTACTCCTGAGGTTACCCATTGCTCATACATGTGTGTTATGTGCCTGATGGCAACATTCTGTGCTAAAGTATGCCTCGTCAGTGAACAGGATAACAGTCGGAATATAGGGTTCACTTGAACTTGCACTATTCAGTATATCTAACTTCGATATGCAATCAGCAAAAAGCTTTACGCTCTGCTCATTGTGTGGATACAAGTCCGAGTGCAGGATTCTCCAGACGATGATTTGGGAAATAGCAGGATTTGTAACGATCTATAGTGTGCTGACATGTGGATTCCTTTCTGCATAACGGATCACCACCTTTTCTACTTCAGATGTCTGCGTCGTTCGTTCCCGATTATTTTGGGTTTTCCCGAAAGATCTCGCATCGTACTCTGATGCAGCCGTGCAAACATCTGGTGATTCAGAATCCGCCTATTCGGATACCGCGCATTGTACAGTCGCCCGCTCCACATGCTATACTCCTGTCTGCTAACTCGAAATCGCTAAAATCTTCCATCCTACTTCCTCTGCGGTTGATTGTCGAATGTAGAATTTCGTTTACGGAGATTTAACCTGTTCTACATCAGCGTCTTCTAGCGCTCTACGAATGTGTTTCTACCCTTGTCTTGCTAATATTGTATTAAAGTTCTAAATATAGTAAATTTGTGTCATTCATAGTTAAGAAACAGTCACTTGCTGTTCTGGAGACACCAGACCCCTGGAGACTATGTGCTGAGCGATATAATTTCTTTATTGTTTACACCACCTTCTTGGTTGTACACTCTTTTGTACTTTTTATATTTTGGAAATATTTTTTGTCCTTATTAAACATTTATGTGCCATTGATCTCATTGCTGAACTACTTTATTTATTCACAGTGGTTTATTGCTAAACCAAAAAAGTTTAATTTTTTTTTCACTTCTACCAGGTTGATTATATACTGGATTTAGATATTTTTATTTTTTATTATTACCAGAAGTTGTTGCAGATTACGATGCATAACTGCATACTGGTATTGAGCTTAATTAGTTATATTATATATATATAATATTTTCAGGAGCAGGAATTTTGATGGCGTAGAAGTGTTGATCCATAATAACTAGGAAATTGGCGGCGAAGGCAGATTAAATCTTTAGTTTTATTTTCAGCAACATGTTGCGGTTACACACAAGTCGACACATTAAATGTGCCTATTCCGAAAGGCTTACAATTTTAATAACTTTGTAGCAAGAAAGTAACAGCAGACAAACAGCAGTCTTGCGTGGAAAGCAAGTTCGTTATGTTCAGGATGAAATCTTAAGTCAAACGGAGTTATTTTTGGTTCTCAAAGCGTTTTGATTGGATAGTTAATATTGCTGTAAACTTATTATTGTCTGCTTGATTTTTAGTTCAATTTACATCAGCAGAATTACGCAAGAGTCGTATGACATAGATTTTTCTCGAAATGACGCAGTACAAATAGATATTGCTATTTTTAGAATAGAGAAGGGAAATAAATTTACGTTGCTAATTTAATCTTTTACGTATTCTTTATTTTTCTTACATATTTAATCTTTTACATGATATTTATTTTTCTTACATATTTAATATTTTACATGTTCTTTATTTTTCTTACATATGTAATCTTTTACATGTTCTTTATTTTTCTTACATATTTAATCTTTTACATGTTCTTTATTTTTCTTACTATGCATAACTGCATATTGGTATTGAGCTTCATCAGCTATATTATATGTATATATCAACAATCTCTCTACCCGGCCTTTATTTTCACAACCGTTGGTCATAGATATGTCGAGATTCTGGTGCGATATTAGATATCATGACACTGCCTTATTGTTGACAGATTTGAGATTGCGCGTGAGTATATATTGAATTAAAAACGCATTTATTATGTATTTTTAGTTCAGGAAAATATATAAACAACATAATAACTCCAATTTATAAATAACATTGAATGTATCGAAAACATTATCTGTAAGATAAATATTGACCTCCTTATGAGAGGCTAGCGGTGTCTCTCTAATCGATAGTTTCAGAGCATCTTAGGTAGTTGCTCTATCTGGAACAGTTTGAAGACTGAATTAGTCAAGCCATTTTATTTGTCGGTTGTATTTCATGTCTCGCTATATTTGAAGGCGATATCAAAAGAGCTATAGAATCAATGCTTGAGAAGCCTTGATAACAGACATAATGCAGATCCCTAAAATCCCCAGACGAAAGACGCTGGCTACGAAATTTTGACTCTTGTAATGCCAAGTGAAGGCATTACTCATATATAACAAATTATTGCGTTTTTAATGTCAAAGCATGCCTTCTCACACGTCGTAAGAGCCTGAAGACTGAAAATTTGTAAGGGAAACAGTACACATGTATTCTTATCTTTATGTGGTTCGCCGCAGTAATGTGCGCACATTTGCTAAAGTGTTTTAATCATACAAATGTTCATATTCATGTTTGGTATTTTTAAATTAAAAAAATTAATTTTATAAAAATTACGCAATTTATCTTTTTACATGTTCTTTCGTTCCCTATATGTATGTTAAGTAAATTTTTGAAATCGTTATAAAAAATTAAACATAAAAGGTTTGACTCTCGTACGACAAACATTTACGAGATATTTGATATAAATATCGAGAACCATATTCAGAGGTTATGCAGAGATCATACCTTCGAAGATCATACATAAATTGATGTGAAAAATATTTGCATTTGTACGTAATTGAAAATAAAATATCGTTTAGAAAAAAAATTCTGATGTTAAGAGATTAAGTGTTGAGCAATTCCATGTAGATTGCCGTGAAAATGTTTGTCAATATTTGTTTTTCAAAATGAAAATCTTATTCATAAAATTTTATACAGTTTATGTTCTAGACAACAAAGGCAGTCTTTAGCACGCATCCAATTCGTAGTGTCATTTGTATTAATTAATATGAAAAATATTTGTTCTTTGAAAATATCTTTTACGAGTACAAGATTAGGATTCTAAAATAAGACAACTTCATGAGAATACTGATGGTATATTTTCAGATTTTAAAAACTTTTAAATTATTTGTGGGAGAATTCTTTCAGCATACCAAATGTAACAAACTTGTAAACAAATACGTTAGTAAATCACACAAAAATATTATAGAATGGTATTTAAAGGGTGTGGAAATCAACCTCGAATTATTCTTATTTATTTATTAACCGGCCTCACAAACCAAATTTAAAATTACATCAAATATTGCTCAATTTGAAATTAAATATCTCGATCAATTTTTGTCCCACTAGAGTTGACTTTTTGTTTTTTATTTTTAATAACAAATGCAAAATTTTGCTAAATATAAATATAGGAACCAGTGGAACGTAGATTAGATTTCGTAATAACACACACTAGATTTCGAAATTTATAAATTGATTTATTTATTTAAATTTTAAAGTAACAAAACTTTAATATTTGAGTCATCTAAAACATGTTTGCAACTGGAAGTATATGTGTACGATCAGCGGTTGCGCAAATAATAGCTGGGTAAGGACTTTTGTAGACGCAGCATATATGTTACTGCTAAAGCTCGACTCAGCATATATGTTACTGGTACAGCTCGAAAGTTGTTAATGTGCACATTTACCTAGCTAATCTGCAGATTAACTCATTTCATCCGTTAAAGTGCGGAATCAAGAGTTTTCCCTATTTTGCCTAGGTAATATGCACATTAACGGCTTCCGTATCGTTAAAGTTCAAAAGTTTGTTTCTCTAATTTCCTTTCCCTACTCCTGATCGTTTGTTTGATTTTATTGACTTGATTTTTAGAAATTGAAAAATAAATAAATAACAATATGTTAATTTCCATAATTGCAACAATGTTTTAAACCGTTAGATTCTTTATTTTATAGTTTATAATTGATTGATGATTGATTCTATCAACTAATCTGTTGATTGCTTGATTGTATTAACTTGATTTATTTAGATATCGAAAAATAAATAAATAACATTACGTTAATTTAAGCGTACAATAACGTTGCTGTTGTTCCAGCAAAGATCTTAGTTACACTTTAACGAGTGGCTAATAAGTAATGCGCAGATTATCTAGGTAATTTGCAGATTTCCGGCGTAATTTGAGAAATGAAACAGTTTCCCCGCACCTTAATGGATAACTCTAGATAATCTGCAGATTAGCTAGATAATCTGCAGAATAACTGACATCCGAAATTTAGCGGTAACATAACAATATGTATATCGTTTCTGTAGTGTTGGTGATACCGTCATCAGTGGTACTACGGGTTTATGACCAAAGACAAATATATTTCAAGTTAAAGCTATTCATGCGGATGATCTTATTTAATATTTCCGAATAAGCTACAATAAATATCTCCCTTACACAAGATGAATACTATAGTATAGATTCTTCCAGAGAATGTTTAAAAAAATTATGATGTTTCAAAATAATTTCACATTTATGTAATGCAAGTTCTTTTTTAACCGTTTAAAGATAAAGAAACCTAGTTTCTCAGCACGTAAAATTATCCAGAATATAAATCAGTTTTATTGGATGAAAGCAAGAATGGAAACATTAATATTAGAAATTGCATAAAAATTGCGTTTTAGCTTAAAATGTTGCAAATTTTAGCCTCTCTACATTCGGGAATTTCAGATCCCCGATTCTGTATTAATAGTTTCTGATTTAAATGGTATCCTTCAAAAATGAGTATTTAAAAACTATATATATGAAGCATTTTTAGCAGTCTTTGTATAATATTGCTCCGCTAGTTTTAATTTTATAATCTCTGGAAATTTTGGTTGTTTTAGGATAGATTTTGCTTCCTTCCGTTCTCCAATTTTGCTATGGAAAGCAATCTTTCATTGACCTTTCTCCTTGTTCGAGCCGGCCCATATTAGAGTTTACTATATTTTAGTAAAAGCATCACTTAACTAAAGTTATTGCAGTCTGTAAATCTACATTGTTTGAATAATTTCTAAAACTAGTACCAAGAGCTTACGACAAGTCATTCAAGAGTTAATCATGCAATCTTTAGAAAACATAATGAGTAATGATTATGAGACTGGATTTACTGAAAAATATGTAGAGAGAAAAGCTAATATGATTTCGAATTTGGAGTTGTTTGTGTAATTCTCCTGTCAGCCTCTTGAAAGGTTTCATTCCTTGATTAAATTAAAATTTATGTCATACATCGCACAATAAAGTAAGTATTATCATTGCGATTCAGAATTCACATTAAACCAAATTGTTAAAACTTAAAAACTTTAAATGCAGCTGAAAGCTATCCGTGATTTGTTAAATGCTTGATGTGGTGTACACACTGTTATAAAATGTTAAGGATGACTACTCTGAGACTCATTCATTTACTTATTCTCTTTCTGAAGAACTAAAATGGTGAATACCATTACAAGTTTAAATTTTTGTGCTACGTAACGAATTTATGTTATAATGTTTTAGAAAGAATTGTTATTATTAACTTTACAACTCTTTACTTTTACTTCAGTTTACGCGAAAAAGGGTCTAATTTAAAACGTAAAGATCGGAGCTTCCTTGGGTCAAGTAAAATTCATTTTCTATAGTTGATGAAAAAAGAGATTTACTCATGAAAAAGTATATATAAATTATACATTATTATTTTATTTATCATAAAATTTAAAATTTATATTACTGAATTATTTAATATTTTTATTCTTTAGTAATTTTTTCTGAAGTTGTTCGGAAGATTCTTTCGAATAATCCATACCTTATGCAAAAACATTTTAATGCGAGTGTTAAAGCTATCTACTTGGTTTATCGAAAATCGTCTGATATATGAATAAAAATAGTTTGCGCAAATTCAAGTATCTCGAATTAGTGCAGGGCATTTGATTAACTAATAGTTTGTTTTATGTAGCCATTCAGAATTATCTGCAGATCAAAATAATAGCCATACAATGAAAAGAATAAGAAGCTTCCTTTTATAAACAGCACTGCAGGAGATTTTTTTTTCATTTTAATCCAAAATAATAGATCTTTGCCATTTATAAATAAAACACGAGATGTCCCAAAATATTGCTTTAATAGAAGCTGCCTGGTACAGGCTCTCAGGAAATGATAACATTTAAAGTTTGGTTTAGTTTCTTATGGCAAAGCATACTACGGCTATCTGCCTAAGGGGAGGAAGGCCTTTCTAAGGGAAACTGGCTCATATACACAGGAAATGATAATAGGGGAAAGCAAATTTTCATTTCTTGACAATATTTAAAACTTTTTTTTTAATTGGACTAACAAATAATGTATCGCAACCACTTCAGTTTTGCGTTCGCTCTGATTTTATTTATTATATTTATAATGTGATATACATTCTGACACTACACGGGAAGCCCTGTTGAAAACTTTCCAAAGCAAATTGGCATCTATCCACGTTACACTTGGTGAAAATCCTGAAAACATCCATGCAGCCAGCCCGTTCGTCTGGACTAAAACCGAGGACCGACTACCAATATTCAGAAACATTTACCGATGGGCCATTAGTGAGAACGGCTACAGATTTTTATATAGTATTTCAATAGATAATCTTCCTAATGAACTAACTGTTCATATTTCACTCTGTATAAAAGAAGGCCTTTTTGCTTTTAAGTGATCTTAAAACTTCTAAAATGCACTGTAGTAGTGCATCGTATCCATAAAGCCTTACATGACCTTTAGTTTCACAGCCGTTATTCATAGAAATATACTTTCAGTCACAAAAATGTTTTAAATCCCGCAAAGATTCATGTTTTAGTAAATTTAAAAATAATTCATTTTTAATAAAATACGAAATGTAATATTTTACACTTTCCATACTTATATTTAGGAAAATTTTGTACTCGTTATAAGAAATGAAACACAAAGAGTTTTATTCCCATACTCAAAAAGTTTAATTTGAATCTTGTAATAAATAGTATTCAGCAATATTTCTGTGTTTAGCCATATGCCCCTGCAGAAGCTAATAAACATTCTGTTTGTTTAATCTTCATAAACTGTAAACCTTTGATTATTATTTTGTTAATTATTGCAAAAGATGCATTTAAAAACTCTGCAACTAATTTCTAGGCATGCAAATTTTATCTTGTTACCAGAGATTTTGATTTAGAAGCTTTAGAAAAAGTAATTCATTTTTTTTTTCGGTATTCGTTTGGAGCCTCCTTTCCATGTAAAAGTAATGATTGATAGCTTTTTTTTATTAATAATTCTGCTTATTTTGCACTTTGAAATTTTAATACCATGCCTTTTATTACGATTTTGAATAGCGGAATAAAAATATTTCTTCTTTGAAAGGGCAAAAATATTTCTTTCACTATAAAGCTGGTTAACATCAAAAACTCTTAAAGCAGAATAGATTTTAATGGACCTGCCAATAATTTTCATTTCAAATTATGCTCTGTTGCCAAAAAATTATATTTTAAAATATTTCAATTTTTATTAGTTTATCGACATCTTTCTAAAAATTTCTAAACATCGTCTGTAATTAATAACTGTCATTAATCATTATTTGGCAATTATACCGTTCAGTCTAGACTCTGAGTATATCGAGTATCGTTATTTTAATTTTTATATATAATATGATGCTATAGGTTATTATAATTTATATTTGTACCTTACTTAAATTCTACTTTAATGAAGAAATAAGTTATTACCCTAGATTAACACACTGTACTTAGTAGAAGAAGCATGTATAATATGAAAACTGATAAAAAGCTGACTTTATTCAAAACTCTTGCGAGATAAAGCGTTAATAATCAATTATATTTCGCTTATATTTTAAGGTATCTCTATAAATTGCCATTCTTTCAGAATATGATACATTTCTTAGTTAGCATATAATAAATTAAGGGTATCAAAGGCAGCTTGATCATGATTCCATTATTTTTTACATAACATTTTCTTAACTCCTGAAAAGCCGTTTATCATCTCTGTGTTCAGTCATTAGTTTACAGTACAAAACTTTTAAGCTAACATAATCCATGGCACAGACTGTCCATCAACTATTATTACAAACATTGCATAGGATAATTTAGGAAATATTTCTGTTTTTATCACTAACCGAAATAAAACCCAATGTCTTATTCTCAAATAACTGATAACAAAATATTCTAACTGTATAAAGTGCTCTAAGACTGCGGCGATTTACACTGGTTATCATAAATTAAGGAAAAATCCCAAAAATAGTGATAACTCCCTCAAAAATAAGCCAAACCGTGTAAAATTTGAATATGTTGCCAAGTAAGAGTTAAAATGTTTTAAATGTGAAACGTTCGGGCATAAATCAACTGACTATCAAAGCCAGAACCCCGAGAAGCAAGCATCTTTAGTTCGAATTTGGGATCATAGTAGAATTATGAAGACTGTAGAAATAAATAATCATTTAGTTGGTAGTCTAGTTGGCACTGGTTCAGATGTTACAATATGCAGCGTGGAGTTACATAAGCAAATTGGCTCTCCAAGTGTAAATTGTAGCGATATCACATTAGAAGGAATTGAATCAAAGCAAACGCATCCCACTGGCCTTTTTTATTTCTGATATTTCAATTGATGGTTTTTCACTTTGTACGAAAATGTATGTTGTTAAGTCATTATGTAATAAAATTGTAATAGGTTTGGATGTAATGAATCAGTTTAATTTCTCTTTTACAGAGAATGGCCTTCAAATAATTTCTTATTGGAATAAAAGTAATGTAAACTTGATAACTGCTGAGTCATCTCGAAATGCTAACGTTCGTTGCGTTATGGGAAATTTGAATATGTCTCATTGAAGAATGTTTATGATCTCTCTCAATCGCCTGGCGTCTCTGTTAATCTAAACAAAAACCTCGAAAGCGGAAGTAGCTCGAAAATTAATTACCTTTCACAACTGGTGAATGCTATTTCTGTCAACGAGATTGATTTATAGCATATTACGAATGTGGAACATAAAGAAAGACTGTGTAAATTGATTAATTCGTACCAGCCTCGGAAAAATAGACAATCTGACTTTAAGATACAAATAAATTTATGCGATGAAATTCCTGTCTGTCAAAATAGAAGATACATGTCTTTCGCGGAACAAAAAATTGTTGGCGAGCAAATTAATGAATGGCTGAAAGAGGGGATAATAAAGCCTAGCAATTCTAATTATGCAGCTCCTATCGTTTTGTGTAACGAAAAAGATTTTCTAAAAGATTATGCATTGACTATTGGAAATTAAATAAGAAGATTATTAAAGACAAATTTCCACTGCCTTTAATTCCAGAAATACTTGATCGGTTAGAGCAATCAAAGGTCTTCACGACACTAGATTTGAAAAATGGCTTTTTCCATGTAGACATAGACGAAAAGTGCACAAAATACACCGCGTTCGTAACACATAATGGTATTTATGAATTTCTTAAAGCTCCTTTTGGTTTATGTATTAGTCCAAATGTTTTCGAAAGGTATATTTATTCAGTATTTCGTGACTTGTTAAATGAAGGTGTACTAATTATTTATATGGATGATATAGTCGTACCGGCTAATGATGAAGTTGAATGTTTAGACAAATTAGAAAGAGTATTCAAAACTGCCTCAGAATACGGAGTACAAATAAATTTCAAAAAGTGCCAATTATTAAAACTAAAAATTGAATTTTTAGGACATATAATTGAAAACGGAACTATTCGACCATCACCTTCCAAAACTGTTGTTGTTCAAAACTTTCCACAACAGCGTAACTGTAAACAACTACAAAGCTTTTTAGGACTAACGGGATATTTTCGTAAATTCATTCCTCATTATGCTAAAATAGCTAAACCTCTTAGTGACTTACTTAGAAAAGGTATTGGTTTTAAGTTCGATTCCGAACAACAGCAAACATTTTGCAGATTAAAATAAATTCTCTCTCAAGCACCTGTTCTACATATATTTAGGCAAGGATATCCATTAGAACTTCATACTGATGCTAGTAGTCAAGGCTTTGGTGCGGTACTACTCCAATTGTCTGACGAGGGTAATTATCACCCAATCCAGTATATGAGTAAGAAGACTTCACCGCAGCAAGAGAAACTCTGTAGTTATGAATTAGAAGCCCTTGCAGTTATAGAAGCTCTGAAGAAGTTTAGAAACTATTTGTTAGGGTCTAAATTCAAAATTGTAACTGATTGTAGTGCTTTTCAGAAAACTTTAGATAAGAAAGATTTAACTCCCAAGATTGCAAGATGGGCAATGTTTATTGAAGAATTCGATTACGAAATTGTACATCATTCAGGAAGCCAAATGAAACATGTTGATGCTCTAAGTAGAAATGCTTTAATTTTAACATCATACACATCCGATGTAACTCAGAAGATTCGGTTAGCACAACAACAGAATAAAGATGAATATGTGAAATTGATCAAGAATTTAGTTGAGAAGGGAGAAGAAAATGGATTCTTCCTGAGAAACGATATTTTGTATAAATTGGAAAATGGTAAAGATCTGCTAGCAGTGCCAGAATCATTACAGGACGAAATCATACAGAAGGTACATAAAAAAGGTCACTTTGCTGTAGAGAAAACTGTGAATGCTGTAGAGCAAGAATTCTATATTCCCAGACTGAAATGCAAAGTTGAAAAAAACCATTGCTAACTGTATAGAATGTATACTGTACAACAAGAAGCAAGGGAAAGCAGAAGGATTTCTTCATCATGTACCGAAAGAAAACTTACGTTCCCTTGAGTAGGTACCATGTCGACTTTATTGGATCTCTTCCATCGACGAACAAGAGATACCAACACATTTTGACTGCGGTCGATGCTTTTACGAAATTTACTTGGTTCTATCCAGTGAAATCACCAACTACGCAAGAAGTTATTACAAAATTGAAACAACAATAGACTGTATTTGGGAATCCAGCCAGAATCATTTCAGATCGAGGTAGTGCCTTTAGATCGAACGAATTTTCAACTTATTGTACGAAAGAAGGCATAGAACATGTTAAAATTACAACTGGTATTCCAAGAGGTAACGGACAGATTGAGCGAATCCACAGAATTTTGATTTATGTTTTGTCAAAATTATCACATGAGGATTCAACAAAATGGTTTAAGTATGTTCCGGATGTCCAGAGAATAATCAACAGTATAACTACGAGAAGTACGAAATATTCACCGTTTGAGCTCCTGATAGGCACGAAAATGAAGAATAAGGAAGATCTGAGAATTAGTGAGATATTGAATGAAGAATATCTAAAGCAGTTGATGCAAGAACGTGATGAAATGAGGGAAGATGCGAAAAACAACATTTTGAAGATACAAGAAGAGAATCGCAAGCAATTTAACAAAAGAAGTAAGAAAGCGAAACTATACAAGATTGGCGACTTGGTAGCCATTCAGCGAACTCAGTATGGGACTGGTTTGAAACTACGACCTAAGTTTCATGGACCATATAAAATCATAGCTGTTAGATCGAACGACAGATATGAAGTCGAAAACGTAGGATGCCATGAAGGACCGAATTTGACATCTACTGCGGCTGACCATATGAAACCATGGTCAAATTGATTGATGATTGTATCAGGTCAAAACCTATGGACCTGATACTTTCTTTTTTTTTTTTTTTTTTTTTTTTTATTCTCTTTGCAGGTACCTCATGATGATGGTGACGTCCAAGCAACAGACATCGAGGACGACGCCCCGTAGGTTGGCCGAAGATGTAGAAATCATCGACGACCGATGCTGACTTAGCAAATACCGACAGAGGTGACGTCATCCCAGCTTAGCACAGTGCGGAGCAGTCGAGACCAACACGAGATAGCTTCCAGACGTGGAAAAGAGTGGAAGCAAGCAGACGGCTTGTAAATCCTCCAAAAGTTGGTGGAAACAGACGGTTTCCTACGATGTATCCAAACTGATCACATTATCTAAAGCTAGCCATGGATGTTACGTGTGTATAGGACTGAAATGTTCATCATTACATGAATCCTGTGTGGACTGAGTATAACTATCATGACATCCCCTGCAATATTAATTTTACTTAACTTACCTTTTATTACTTTTATCTATTTCTTATTAGTAAAATAAAGCATTTAATAATGCAATAGCCGTGCTCAGAATTCATCTTCTTTTAAACTTCCATGGGCTATGTGCGTCATATAACACAGTTAGGAGGCTCTTTCTTGAAAGCAGACAAAAAAACTGAATTCAGTGTTACCTACACCAAACCTTCAACTGGATACAAAGCAGGAGAGCTATATGTTTTTGCTTTTATTCCATTCTAGTAGAAGAGAGCTTTCAAGTCATTAGTGATAACTGGTGACAGACTGTTCCTCGGGTTTATTGGGAGAACAAGTCTTTAATTTCTTGAGGCCAGTATGTGGCAGAGACGGCAGAAATGAAGAACTCTTGAAGTCCAGCTAGAATTCCCAGAACTCCTACTTTTAGGAAACGATTTTGAATTGTAGCCACATATCAAATTTTCTCGTAATTACAAAAAGAGTGAGTTGGCTGAGGGTAAGAATAATGTTACTTTATTATACTTTTCTTGCGCATTGTAGACTTTACACCAATTGTTGTCTTAAAGCTCGGTTATGCAATTAATTTATTTACGTAAATCTTACGATAATGGTTTAATCTCGAATAAAAGTTTAAAAAAATCGCTCCTCTTCCTTGCTTTCTATTCATGTTTCCTATTTCCTTCACAGTTTTTCGTTTGTCAGATTGAAATAGTTTTCTGACGCGAAACTCTGATGCACATTAATTTAAAGTAAAGAAAAGAAAGTAAGAAAGACGAAGTGAAGAAAGTATCATAATGACGAAAAACTTCGGTTATCATATTTCAACGGAAATATCCATTTTGACTGGTCCCGAATCCATCTGGGACCCACCAGCTGCCAAACGGTAAAGTCGATGAATTTTGGTAGTTCGGTCCGAGGATCGAAACTCCCGAACTGCCCGGCTGCACGGGCCTTAGTAGGAAAGATCTCCACGAAGGCATCCCTTACCCTAGGAAGATAACAAGATAACCCTCGAAGCTTTGCTGTAATCCCCTACACTGGTGTGCAAAAATTAAGGACGAAGTCGAAAAATTAGCATATCAGCTGAACGAAGAGGCAGAGCGGACAGAAAGACCAACCAGGAGATTAAGTAAGGTGATGTACGGTAGCACATGCGCAGATATGCAGGTAGACGTAATGGGGGGGTGTCTGAGTAGTATAAAGCATGTTGTCGGTGTAAGATCAGTATTTCTGGCAAAGAGATTGCACGCCGTATAGCAGTTAAAATCACACCGAGTTGCTGCCTCAGCGAGAAATGGCGAATAATCAATCTGTTAGACGACATCTGGATGCTTTTACCCGAGGTCGAATCATTGGGAAGTTGGAGGAAGGCCGCAATGTGACAAGTGTGGCTGCAGAGGCTTGCTCACAGCATCGTTTCACGACTTTGGAGACAATTTCGAACTACAGGAACAGCTATCCGGGGGTTTAGTAGTGGTCGTCCACGAGGAACCACACCCGCAGATGACCGGTATATTGCCTTACAGGACAGAAGAAACAGGCGGCAGACAGCGGGAGAAATCGCTAGACACACGATACAGGCGATTGGACGACCGATATCGCGTTTTACCGTGGCCAGAAGACTGCCAGAAGTAGTGGTCTGTTTGCACGACGCCCTGTACGGTGTGTACCTCTAACGCCTGCCCATCGGAGAAGGCGTTCTCTGTGGTGCTGGGAACACCGGAATTGGAGAGACAATGAATGGGGACGAGTACTCTTTACAGATGAGAGCAGATTCAGTCTGAGTAGCGATTCTCATCGCATACTCATCTGGAGAGAGGGGGAAAGCCACAATCATCCCTCGAACATCACTGAAAGGGACAGGTATGGAGGTGGCGGTGTTCTCGTTTGGGGAGGCATCATGCTTGGTAGTCGTAGAGACCTTCACATCTTCGACGCAGGTTCAGACAACGGGACTCGTTATTGTAACGAGATTCTTCTTCCATATGTGCGTCTTTTTAGAGGCGCTATGGGTCCGCAGTTCCTTTTCATGGACGACAATGCACCATGTCATCGCACAGTAGCTGCCAAACAGCTCTTAGAGAGTGAGGATATTGAACGTATGGATTGGCCGGCACGATCTCCGGATCTCAATCCCATCGAGCATGTATGGGATTTTCTAGGCAGACGCTTGGCAGCTCGTACCTTACCACCAGTAACGATTAAGGAGCTTCGATTGGCGCTGCAAGACGAATGGGCAGCAATGCCTCAACAACTCATTGACACCCTCATTCTCAGCATGGGCAGACGCTGTAAACCTGCCTAGCAGTCAGGGGAGATCATATCCCCTATTAAAGACCGGATGTTTCTTGCTGGACACCCATCACAGGGATGTTTCGGCCTTCAGTCGCATTGCGCTCCATGCTACGTTTTCAATAAAGCTTCTTTTTATCCCTCTGATTTCTCTTTTAGTAAGTGTTGCTTACATTACTCATGTCTTTACGTATTGAGGATCTTACGGTATTAAATGTGTTGATTTGGAAAGCTTTTGTACAAAGTTATATTGAAAAAAACCGTCTCGTCCTTAATTTTTGCACACCAGTGTAAACCAAATGCATTTGGCCTTTTTTTTTTTTTTTTTTTTTTTTTTTTTTTTTTTTTTTTTTTTTGCATGACGTCTGTATGTACAAACAGAATAAAGGACTCTTTTTCCCAAAAAGGATTGTAAAATGGATTCGAAAGGGATTTTTTCTTGACATTTGTATGCTCGCATATATGCACATATATGTATATATATGCGTCGCATAACTCAAAAACAATTAGCCGTAGAACGAAGCGTTGGAATTTTGTACATGGTATTGCTATAACATTTGTGCACTTATCTTTTTCATTGCAAATGCTAGTGTACATTTACATTATATTCGCCCCCTTACCCGGCCTTTATTTACGAAATCGTTGGTCGTAGTCATATCCTTCTATTCCAGAAGTGTTTTAAATGACGAAAAATGTTTTGGCTATGTCAAATTAAAAAAGAAAAAAAACAACAACATAATTTTCGGCAAATAAAGGAATTTAATTTTTCATTCGGTCTCTCGGTTCCTTTACTTATATTTGGGAAAGTTTTATACTCGTTATGAAAAAATAAATTAGAAGAAGTTTGACTCCCGTACGACAAAAACTGACCGAGATATTTAATTCAAAATTAGTAGTTTTTGATGTCATTTTCAACTTGCCTTTAGGGATCGATTAATTAAAAATCATTCGAGGAAATAACTTTAAATGAAGTGCAGCAAAACGTGTATAATTTCATTGGTGGATACAAGGAAGTCATGAATGTCCATATCAGATTTTTAACTATTTAATCCTGATCTGATAAAAATTGTCATCAAAATGTTGGCTCCTGGATTTTTTTAGGGGCATAGTACCGTAAATTTATTGGGGGCAGGAAGAATTTTTTTCCATAGGGGCCCCAGAGTTTTACTTACGCCACTGGGTTAAAGCTGTATATAACCTACCTGTAGGGGGAGTAGTAGTATCTTGAGTTCAGAGATTAGCTTGAGAGCGATCGACCGAGTCGGGAGCTGTATCTAAGTGTTTTGCAGCAAAGCTGTTTTCACCGTTATAGCCTAAAGGCTGTGTTGCTGATTGTTTCAGCGTGTTTGTCGTAGTTTTTCGACGAGTGTAAACGTGTCTTTGGAACTGAACAGTGCTTACTGGTGAATAAATTGTGTTTTGATTCTTCATCAAGTGTTATCATCAATTACTCGAAATCTACGAAACCCGTAGAACCCAACATTACTAAATCTTTGATTTACTATTTGTACTTTGATATACTATTTGTATAAAGGGTGTTAACACATTTTAAGGAGGTGTTTCGAGGTCGCTTAATTAATTTTTAAAACGTAAAGAATACTTTTCTAAAAGTTCAACTTGATAGCCTTCCTCTTATATTACTTTCCAATTAATCGTGGAAGTTTGCATATAGAAGAAGTTCTTTTCAAGAGACCAGAGGATAAATGGTCTATAAATGAAACAACTGGGGATTTTCCAGGAATGCATTTAAAAGGTATGTATGCAATACCTATATCAGACTTCATTTTTTTCAAGGAATGCAATGCAACATTTCGAAGCATGGCTTGTGCTTTGTCTTGATGAAATTTCATTCTCAAAGAAACACATTGGGATGAAGAAATGGAATTTATTTTGTGAATATCAGGCGTAAAACTTTCTCATAATAGTGCGTGATGTTGATTTTAACATTTTGCCACTCCTCTGATTTTTATTTTGTTTTTGGAAAGGAATCCTGCGACAATCGTAAACCCTTTAATGAAACTTTTGTTGTTTTGATGGAACAAGCTTTTTATATTTTTTCTCTTCGTTTTCGAAAATAAATACACTTTTTTGGTTGTAGTCTTTTTCGTAGACAAATGTTTTCTGAAGGGTTACAATGTATTTCTACTACTTATCTCCTGCTAAATAGTTTTTATACAGGGTTCTCAAAATTGTTCTGCGGTAAGCCACATGCGCCGTCAAAAGCAGGGGAACGGCAGGATTTTTAGCTTTTTTAAATTGTAAATGTAAATTATGTTTTTCTGCTTTGAGAACACTAGAAACAGTGCGCACATTTTTCGGGTATTCCTTCAGAGTGTTCTTTTCTTGAAGAAGTAATGATGGATGGTTTTGTCTTTTCCATTAATAATGTTGCTTATTTTACACTTAGGAATTTTACCATGCATTTCACAAAGTTTTTAGCTTATTTGCATGTAACATTTCGAAAGAATGCTAAATAAAAAAGCAACATATCTTATTTTTTATTTCAAATAGTAAGTTTTTGCCAAACATTTTTATTCCAAAGCATTTGCTATTTTTTTCAATTCATTATGGAAATCTTTTTAAAAATGTGTAAATAACCTCTGTACGTGCCTCTGTATTATTTAAAATACTATTATAACTGCATGACTGTTTTGTGGGTTCTTTTCTATATTAAGCTTAAAACTTACAATTACATATTTTCCTTTATTATATATTAATCTGTGTCACTTTGCTGTCTACAAGGAACTCAAAGAAGTTAAGGCAAAACTGTAGAAATAAAATAAAATTTTACACAAATGTTTCTATATTTGTTTATACCATCCACGGATTATGTAAATCGCAAAAACATTTCAATACTCTTCCTAATTTGTAACAGTTGTTAAGAGATTTCTTTAAGACTCTTCCAGTGACTAACTCACACGTTTATATTTAAAAAAAAGTTTATTTCATATTTATTTTTAATGTGATATTCTTATTAAACACTATTTCGATTGTTTATGAGGTCAAGTAACACGCCAAGTAAATAAGTCCAACTAAATCCTAAAGGAACCAGTAATACGTATATATAATAGAAATTAGCGTAGTAGTTATTCCCCTTCTTGTTGCTAAAGAAGTTTTGTTCAATCTTTGAAATAATAGCACTGAAAATTTATTCACATTTTGCCAATTACTTTTCTTGTTATTGATTTCTTTTGCTTTTATAATTTTTATTGTTTATATTTCACTAAACTCACTCCACATTCGATGGCAGAAACGTCCGAAGTTTGCTGTAATTTGGTACTTTGGCAGCATTAACTGGTATCCAACTCCTAACAGATTTGGAGCGAATTATCGCTGTGTCTGAAGTTAAGGATAGAGATCAGGAAAAGTAAAACAACCTTTTTGTTAAATCAAAATCTAAACATAAAGGCACGACCCGTGATTGCAAACCAACCATCACTAACTTCGATGAAACTTAAAATAACAGTTTGAAAATTTAAAACTGTCTAGTACCCAAAGGCTACGTAGATTCATTTAACGTGAATTTGGCTCAACTCACCGGCGTAACCTAACATAACATGTTTTTACCTAACATAACATGTATATAAATTTGACTCTTATTTACGCGATAAACAGTCTGGGTGCATCAAAAATTTAAGATATAAGTTGGAGTTAAAACTCTGCAACACCTTTTGCAGATAAGTATTCTACGCATACAATCATATTTTCAAGATACCTCTTCAATTCCAAAATAATACATCATTTAAAGATAATTTCATACAGAAATCAAACTTTTTCATCGTTCTAAAATAATAACATTATTCGAAAACTCATAAAAGAAGAAATAGCTCATAAGAAGCGTAATTAAATTTAAAAAAGAATTAAAACTAATTAATCTATTATCGTTTTAGCAGAAGTCCAAATATTACTTATGAAATAATGATTATGGCTTTCTTTCAAGATTGTGGCATGGACAACTTTGTGCAGCAAATATGAATCTGCAAAGAAAGCAATTATACCCGCGCTAAAATTACTGTAAGGAGTAATGAAGAATTAACTTGCGATCAAACTGGCATGAAATCAGGCTGTCATCTTTTGACAGGTACTAGATGCATTTAAACTTAAATTTCAGTTTCATTTGAAAGACCGGCATAAAAAGGGAAATCCAGGGAAAAATACGATTCTAATGTCCCTTATTCGTTTTTATTGAGATCTCTTTGGTAACAGTGCAAAACTCAGACAAGAAATAAGCTATAAAGAAAATGAGCTATTCAGTTAATGTTTCTGAGTAGAATGTAAATCAGAAGTTGAATAAAAATGGTTTAAGAACCCATAAGCTGCAGTAGACACATGGTCATGTTATAAGGTATTTCTCCCGCCTTCTTGGCATGCCTTCGTGGTGTGGTGGTCTGCACGCTGGGCGCGTATTCCAGAGGTTCGTGGTTCGATTCCTGGCGAAGGAATTGCTCATTATGCATCTTTCCTGTTCCAAAAATATCTAATGTCTCTTCAAGACATGCAAAAAATATTCTGTTGCTTATAATTCTTAAAATCCTGTGATATTTAAGCTATTGAAAGACATTAAAGCACACGCTCAAAAATAAATTATTTTTCATCTTGCCTGCTTCCAAAAATATCTAATGTCTCTACAATTGGCGCCCGAACTAAAAGGGTGGTGGATGATGATTCTCCCTACCCAAGATTTGGCGATTGGGTCCCCTAAAAAAAACCCCAGTCACCCTTTAAAAGAGGGAGTATATAAGGTATTTCTCCCGCCTTCTTGGCATTGCTTCGTGGTGTGGGTGTCTGCACGTTGGACGCGTATTCCCGAGGTCCGTGATTCGATTCCCGGAGAAGACGTTGCTCATTTTTCCTCTTGCCTGCTTCCAAAAATACCTAATGTCTACAATGTGAAATGGAGTAACGATAAATGGCTTAAAGTTATCTGAAATAATGAAACATGTTTTATTGCCCTACGGTAATATATATTTTTACGACATATAATATTTGTTGTACATATTTGCGCAACGCTATTTTAATGAAAGAATAAAACTGTATTGTACTACAGTAATAGTAAAGCATTATTCTGAAATTTTAATATGGAGTTATATCTCAGCGCAGGCAATGGGTCAACTTTACATCCTAGAATAAAAAATTAATGTACACAAATAAATAATTGTAATTAGAAGAAAAATTCTTCTTTCAGCTCTGAGCGTCATAAGATTTTTTCCGAAGGCAGGAAACTGAAGAAATCCACAATGCCCTCAACAGGATTCAAACTCAGGAACTCTCTAGTATTTGTCGAATTTGTTTCCAGTTACATCACGAAGGCATGCGGAAAGGAGGGAGAAAATATCTTATATACACCTTCTTTCAAAAGGTGATTGGAGATTAGAGGGGGCAATTGTCGGATCATGACGTTGGCGAATTATCGTCCAGCACCTTTTAGGTCAAGGTCTACTTTAGAGTCATTTAGAATTCCTTTGGTGTCAGGAAACTAGAAAAATCCGCAATGCCCTTGTCGTTATTTGATGGACCTCCCAGAATACACGTCCAGCGTGTTTCCATTTGCATCGCGAAAGCATGCAGAAAAGAGAGCGAAAACCTTATAAGGTATTAACACTGTAAAAACAATGCTTACCTCTTTCAGGATGATAATGCATCATGCCATCGAACACGAACAGTACGCAGATAGTTTTCCATATACTATATAATAGCCTATCCAATCATCACATCTCAATCATATTAAAAATGTTTGGATGATATTGACAAACTTGAGAGCAAAGTGACAAACTCGAAAGAATTTCATTCTTTGTAACTTGAATATTTAAAATTTATAGTTAATAAGGTATTTCTCACGCTTTTCTAACGTGCCTTCGTGATGTAATGGTTCTACACGCTTGGCCGGTATTCCAGAGGTTGTGGTTCGATTCCCGGCGAAAGCGGTTGCTTATTTTTTATCTTGCCTGTTTCCAAAAGTACCTAATGTCTCAATAACGCTGTTGGAGTGAGAAGGCTCTCGACCTAATGCAACCTCGAGGGTGCCAAACAGGATTAATACCGCCCCGCCCTTGGATCAATCTACATGTAACGACACCACAGAGCAAGGGCGGACAAGACAGTACCAGTACGGTCCCTGCCGAGCCTTACCCTGTCCCGAGACCCCTCAGGCCTGCCTTCTGTGAAGAATGATTATATATCCCCGTGGTTGAGACTGCCTAGGTACAGATCCTAACCAGTACTTCCCAGGCATTCGCCTGAGTCAACCCCCGGGGGGGGCTAATATCTCTACAGTGGCGCCCGAACTAAAGCGGGTGTTACATGATGATTCTACCCTCCCAGGATTTGACGATTGGGTCCCCTTAAAAACTCCAGTCGCCCTTTAAAAGGG